>NC_084557.2:25918191-26218191 GCF_033978685.3 Nerophis lumbriciformis
TGTGAATAATAAAGCGTACACTAAACTCTTCATGCTGCATGTGTGCAAGCCAACTGATTAACTTTCCGCACAACAGCCAAGAGAGTACAGAACAATAGCAACCTTCCTCTGGGTATTAGTCAAGATACAAACGTTTTTGTCCTTCGAATTTAAAACTCCTTCCATCAATCCACGCAGCTTTTGAATGAACTTTGAGACATTCAAAAGTTTTGTTTTCATGATTTACGTCCTAAAATGATTTCGAAAAAACTGACCTGGTACATTCTTGGTAGTAGAGTCATGTCCGTAGCACAATCCAACATAATTTCTTGATGCTGTCTGCTATTTAACATCAGCATAGCCATTAGAGACATACTATTTGTAGTCTGTGCCAATATTACAGCGGACATCAGTTAAAACAAATTGTAAGGATCCACAAATCTTAATGTGATGTCATGGGTCAAATGGAAAAGTAATTATCCGCTTTAAAATGAAAAAGCCCCTCCCAGTGTATGAGAGCCTCATGGCGTTTGACCAATAGTCACAATTGAGAGTGTGCATGGACACTTGGACCTCACACTTAGGTGTGAAAATACAAAAAAACAAACTATTTGAAAAATCTGAGAAATTTAGTGCATGGAAACGTAATGATTGACAAATTAGGCTGACTGTTTATCTATCAACAGTGATGGACGTTTCCTCCCTTTCAAGTGGAATGAAGAATCATCCACACATGGTCCCATGTGACACTCCGCAGCGAAACGACTGTCATCTACACTTGGCCTCAGGTGACCTCAACTACTCGACTGGGGCTAACGACTGCCATTACAACAACTGTGGGCCCTAATGAACCAAGCAACCATGAACTCGCTAACGACCCCACAGAGAGACTCCCCTCTAGTCTCCAGGAATTGAGGAAACCACGAGGGTCCTTGATTCAATCGTTCACGGATATTATGAATCTACTAAATGAGATGTCCATGTATTATAAAAAGGCAAGGCAAGTTTATTTACAGAGCACAATTTGTACACAAATCCAAGTGCTTTACAGAAATGTACAAGAAAGCTAAATAAAATGGTGATAAAAATAATCATAATTCAAAATAAATCATAAAATATTATCATTATAACAACAATCAAAAAAAAAAAGTGTAGATAAAATATTTTTATTTGTCGTATGCATAATTAAATAAGAGTGTTTTTTCAGCCTTCTTTCAGTGTGTGGATGGTGGAACGATTTGAATCAGTTATGAAACATGGAACATACAAAGGTTTATACTGCCTATTTGTTTTCAATGGGGAAAATGCTGTGGTAGTTCCACATAATCTTGGAATTTTCTGAAACACTTTGGCTTTAATGTCCAGGTTTAGTAAAGTGTGTGGATGACTGAACGGTTCGAATAGGATGATGAATGTGGGATATGCATAGGTTTGTATATTGCCCATTTATGGTAAATGTTCTTGGTATTTCCAGGTAATCCGGGAATTGTGGGAACCATAAAACATGCTGTCTGTCTTTAAAGGGGAACTGCACTTTTTGTTTTAATGCTGCCTATCATTTACAATCGTTGTAAATAAACATTAAAAAAAAGTCCGCTTTCAGTGCAGTCATTGGGAGGTCCTCTAATTCGCCCAGAAAATCCAATAAATAACCATTCAAAAAGAGCTAACCACATTCCATTTATATACCTTGACTTGAATATTATCCAAGTATTAGTGATACTGTTATTATAAGTGCTAACGCAGACAAACTATTTACAGCGGTGCTGTGATCAAAAGCTTGTGAACAATTTCTACATGACCGACTGGTGAGGTGTTTCCTTGCTTCTTTGCTCCCTGGAAGTTTATTGTAGATCATAAATCATGCATCTCACCTGGACAGAAGATGTCTGAGGACGTATTCTGACAAGTTGGGACACTTTGACAGCCATTCATGACTCTGAAGTGGTGAGAACAACACGAAAACATGCTTGGTACCCCCCGCATCCCCACCTCGTTTCTTGAGGATTATGAGACATTCTTCACCTAAATGGGAATATTTGAACATCCTAGCAGTCAGCATCCTAATGACAGCAGACCTTATACAGTAAGTGACGTTTTATTATGTTTGTTGGCTCTCATGAAGTCTACAGTGAGTAATAATCAGTGATGAAGAAAAAAAAAGCAAACGTGATGTGTTTTTTAAATTAATGCGCCACATATGCTTAAAATTAGCAAAATACGTAGATATTAAACGATATTATAAATATGCCTGTTACTACATTACATATATGCTTACACCATGTATATACAACTTAAATGAAGGTGTTTTGATGTTTTTTTAAGTGCTTTATAGGCTCCCATAGGCTCTATTGTAAGCAGACTTTTGATCGCATATATTTATTATTTACAATGCAAAAAAAGATCAAGATCAAGATCAAGATTCAAGATGCTTTATTGTTGTCCATTCTTTAACATGTACAAGACACATAAGAACTGAAATTTCATTTTCAGCACAGTCCCACTAAGAGCAGACATGCGTTACAAGGGGACAAGACGGGACCGCCAACGGATCAGCCACTTACGGCGCTCCTTAAAAAAGGTGGGAAAAAGGTGACATTGGGAAAGGGGGAAAAGTAAAAAAATATCAGTCCAAGGCTGGACCCTCAGGAGGGGTCCAGACTGAGTCCGAGGAAAAAACCTCACATAGCACAGCATATATAAACATGATACATGTAATCACAACAACTCGCAACAGAGGGGGGGGGGGGGGGGGGGGGATTTGGGGCCCTGGAGGCCGGCTGCCGCTATAAAGCGCTACTCAGCCATCCACAACCCCGGAGGGATTAAGCAGTGGTGAAGGCGTTGATTGGGGGAGGGGCGGGTGTGTGCATGTATGCCCAATTAACTTGGGTGAGATGTTGAAATGTTTTTGTGGACTGGGGTCGATCTCAAAGTTCGAAACCAGGTGTGATTGAAAAAAAGGAAGGTCAAAAGCGTCCATCGTTGAGGAGTCCTCGGGGGAGTTCTTCAGAACAGCCTGTTCCTGATATCATCAAGGCCGTTCGAGGGAGTGAAATCGTTGATTAAGATGTTGTTTTCTTCGAGCAGTCAAAACAATGACCTGCCTGCTCTGTGTGTCCGTGCTGGACCTCTCAAATTCAATTTAATTCTTCCTTCTCAGCAACCTTCTCCAAGATGAGATCCATTTTGCGATTCAAATCAGAAATCGCCCCAGTCTGTGTTCTCACAGCTCGACCCAATCCTTCCATTGCGATGAGTGGCTGCCATCGTCTTCCGAATTTGACGATACACCAGAGCAATGCCCAGCCCAATCAGCAGGTGCCCCGCGATCACGGTTCCAAATAGGTAGATGTCTTCCACGTCTTCGATGGAAAGGACTGAGAGGCACATGAGTCTCCATTTATCCCAGGAATCTCTCACGTACCCCGCAGCAATGGTTCCATCAGAGCAACCAGGCTCCCCAGAACCTCTTTTCCTTGTCGAAAAGACTTTGTCAATTGCGTCGAGAGTCCAGCTGATCATATCCATGTTTGATGTTTAGATTTGAGGAAAGCGCAAAGAAAGAGGCTTCAAAAAAGTTCAGACAAGACAAGGACACAAGAAAGCAAGCAGGGAAGGAGGGAGCGGAGACAAATGTGACCGCCCTCACCAAGAGGCAAGATAGAAAAAATAACATCCATTGTAATTTCTGTCATAATGATTGTGAACAATAGGCAAAATTCCAAAAAAGTGCAGTTCCCCTTTCAAGCCCAGGTTGAGTGGCGTGTGCGGATGGTGGAACGGTTGAAATCGGATAAAAAAATAAGGGAGTCGTCGAAATATCAAAGATTGGACATGGTGGAATGGTCCAAATCGGTAAAGAAAGGTGGGATATGTCGAGGTTTGTATATTGCCCATTCATTTTCAATGGGGAACGTTCTTGGTAGTTCTGGGAAAACCGAACATTTTAAGAGTATTTTTTATTTGACAATGACAAATTTTTTGATAGTGGAACGGCTGAAATCGGATAGAAAAATGCGGGAGTCGTCGAAATATCAAAGGTTGGACATACTGCATTTGAAATGTGGGATTTCCTGGCAATCAGGGAATTTTCAGAACCGGTGAACATGTTGGCGTGAATGTCCGGGGTGAGTGGACTGTGTGGATGTTGGAACGGTTGCAATCTGATAAAACGTGGAATATGAACAGGCTTGTAATTGCCCATTTATTTTTAAAGGGGAAAAGTGCCGTGATGACTACCGTGTGTGCTTATATTAACATCATCGAGTTGTCTGCTGGACCTGGAACTGGCGAGAAAGACACGAAAATACACTTAGTTTAATATTTACAATGCATTAAAAAAAAAAAAAAAAATCCATCGTCATTTCTCTCATAACGCTTGTGAATGAGAATGAGAATGCAGTTCCCCTTTAACAGTACATAGTTCCTTTTTTATATCCTATTATCTATTCCTTAGCCCCCTCACCCACACACTTTATCCTACCTTAATATTCCAGGGTGCTTCACCTGCTCTCCATCTGTCTCCTGTCTCCTCGGTGCCATCAATGTATTGTAGCTACCAGGAAATGAGAGAGGCATTCAATTACTGTGCTCACTGAATCATTAATGGTCAGGTTTTGTAGTGTACTGTTGGCCAACAGGCAAGTGCACACAGACCGTGAGGTAGCAAATCTTCTGCTCAGTGTCCCAACAAGACAGACACAGCTTGATATGGGTTTCACTGATAACAATGGATTGGATGGAAATCATGGCAGACACAATGATAAGAGCAGTATTAATGATGGACCTGGCTGGGCCTGTACACACAGCGATAGCATGATTTGGGCTTTAACAGTAGCAACAGAACCCTATCAGATGAGACAGTGGCCAGGCAAAGAGACTCATTAAAATTTAACCTTGTAAACCTGTCCGTCTCTACAGATGGGATCGGGCTTTTATACAACTTGGAAAACACACACGGCAGAGTATCTGCCCATCAGGTACTGTGTCCAATAAGACCTGATGTTCTGACAACGTACGTTGGCTGGGTAAGAACAGGACAGTTCATTACGATAGTTGATATTGCACTTTGAAAATGCAAGTTGCAGAGAAGGTCCCCACAATGCAAGTATGCACACAATGTAGGGTTGGGCATATCGATCTAAATATCAAGTAGTATCAATACAAATGTGTAAAAAAAAATCAGATCAATACTAGCGTGATGGGATAAATACTTTTTTGGCAGTTTCTCTTTTCTTTTCTTTTAATTTAAATACCGTATTTTTCGGACTATAAGTTGCAGTTTTTTTCATAGTTTGGCCGTACATGTGTGTGTGTGTGTGTGTGTGTGTGTAAGCCTGCCGTGTGTCTCTGTTCCGCGGCCTTGATGTCCAAAGTCAACAACAACAACAGGTGTGTGTCCGTGAGAGACAAGAAGGGAGTTTGTTGTGTCTTCGCCGCACTGTGTTTTGGGAGAGTCTTGAAGCCAGGGATAACAATCCAAGTTAGAATGTTTTGTATGCGAGTGAAAATAAAATGTGCTTTTCACTATAAATTTTCTATGACTGATCCTCAAAATTCATCCTGCAGGGCAAACAATCCGATGTTATCCAAATCATAAGAGTGTCCACAGTTCTTCCCGCATCTTCCAATTATTTGAACAAACCAATATTTAAAACAATAAAAGCTTAGGCCGTTAAACCAAATAAAATACAATGAAACCTCGATTTACGAACTTAATTGGTACATGGACATGGTTTGTAATGTGAAAAGTTTGTATTGTTAAGGTTCTGACATTTTGAACACGATATTAACTGTTATACAGTACTATATATATAAAACAAACATAGCAAGGGGGTGATGGATCAACTATCTATGTCAATAGGCCCCGAGCGCCCCCAAGAATGCCCTGCCAAAAATGATTTGTTTCTCAGCTGTGGTCTGTATGGGCCGCAAGGGTACTGTTCCCACCCACACTGGTTTAAAATGTTGCTTAAAGATGTAGAGCAGGGGGCTCAAACGTATGGCCCGAGGGCTGGGTCAGGCCCGCAGACAGGTTTTATCCAGCCCGCGGGATGAGTTTGCTAAGTATAAAAATTAACCTGGGATTTTTGAATGAAAGAAACAGCTGTTCTAAATGTGTTCACTGGATGTCGCAAAAGCCGTTCTTTGTATATTTGTAGATGATGCTACATATGTAAAAAAAAAAAGCAAAAACACGTGTCCGTCAGGCAGAGGTGTGGACTCGAGTCACATGACTTGGACTCGAGTCAGACTCGAGTCATGAATTTGATGACTTTAGACTCGACTTGACAAAATGTAAAAAGACTTGCAACTCGACTTAGACTTTAACATCAATGACTTGTGACTTCACTTGGACTTGAGCCTTTTGAATTGACATGACTTGACATGACTTGCTACTTTCCCCAAAACCCAAAGATGAAAAAGTTATTCGGGAGCGCTCCGTATTTTTCATTGTGTACTTGTCTATCAGCGTTGCGTGTGTCAGCTGGTGTGGTCTCAGTACAACAGCCAATCAAATTAGATCTACTTTGTTTTCATCACACAGCATTCATCCAATCAAATTGCAGGAC
The DNA here is from genome assembly GCF_033978685.3 of Nerophis lumbriciformis. Taxonomy (NCBI): domain Eukaryota; kingdom Metazoa; phylum Chordata; class Actinopteri; order Syngnathiformes; family Syngnathidae; genus Nerophis; species Nerophis lumbriciformis. Next base: position 25,924,746 of record NC_084557.2, read on the forward strand.
AACCAACGAAGAAGACATGTCCAAACCACACGCCAGTGAACAAAAAATGATACCTAAAATAATTTCGTTTGGGTATACAAATTACGAGGTGGTCAACACAAAACGGTTTGCAATATGCAACACATGCGGTTCGAAAATTACTGATGGAGAGGAAACAACTTCCAACTTCGTCCGGCATTTGAAGTTGCACAAAGAACGGTAAGTTTTGAATGTAAGATAACGTTTATTGGCTAAGTAACGTGACTTTTATTTGCTGTGTAGTTAAATCAGTGAGGCTGTAAACTCACTGCTAACGTTATAACGTTATTGCAAACACGGGAATCTGTTGCAGTTCACTACCTTATTCATACTTGTTGTTCAGTGATTTTTTTAAGCAGGGTTACGTTAGTCAATATATCACACGTAACGTTAGACGGCGGTCAGCAGCACCGCGTATTTTAGCCACCTAAAAAAAAGACAAAAATAGTAAAATAAAGGTCAGTTAAAATGTATACTATATTATGAATATGTGTACCGTTTTAGCTAGCTTTCTGACATACTGTTGGTTGTTTACCTCAGTGGTCCCCAACCACCGGGCCGCGGCCCGGTACTGGTCCGTGGATCAATTGGTATCGGGCCGCACAAGAAATATATTTATTTATTTATTTTTTTTTTTTAAATTAAATCAACATAAAAAAACACAAGATACACTTACAAGTAGTGCACCAACCCAAAAAAACTCTCTCCCCCTTTTGTTCTGGGCATTGAACATGAAGACTCTTCCTTCACTGTTCCGAGTGGCCATGAGAGTCTTGGCAGTGCCTGCCTCCAGTGCTCCAGTGGAGCGAGTTTTCAGCCATGGTGGCATCATACTACGCCCCCATCGTGCACAAATGACTGACAGACTCTTGGCTAATTTGGTCTTTTGCAAATGCAATGCAGCATAGGGCCCTGACATATAAAAAGTACAACTTTTTTGTTATGTTCACGTATATGTCATGTTTTTTCAATGTTAACACTTTTGTACAAATAAGTACATTTGCACTTTATTTTTCAATGTGTTTGTTCTGTAAAGGAATGAGTTAATGTTTAAAATGACTGGTTAATAGTGCTATTATAAAGTGCAATGTCAGCACAATGTTCTTTCCTGCAATTTAAAATGCACTTGTTTTAATAAATAAATACAGCGTTTGAAAAGCATACACAATCTGTGTTAATATATTAGTCTGTGGTTAAAAGGACTTGAAAGGACTCGAAACTCAAAATGCAGGACTTAGGACTTGACTTGAGACTTTCCAGTCTTGACTTTGGACTTGACTCGGGGCTTGCCTGTCTTGACTCGGGACTTGACTCGGACTTGAGGGCAAAGACTTGAGACTTACTTGTGACTTGCAAAACAATGACTTGGTCCCACCTCTGCCGTCAGGTGAATAATGTAAACTCACTACACAGGTATGTTTTAGCGCTTTCACGACGAGTTTACTGACAGATATAAGTAAGAACTTTGCACTACTTTATATTAGAAATGGCAACAGCGGAGGATGCAAGTCACATAACAAGAAGATAGAGAAAAAGAAGAAGCTTATCGACTAGGGTGTCGTCACGGACTACAAAAGGCGGACGCGTGTAATTTTACAGGATTTATGCAGATCCCAAATACAGATCAGCAGGTACAAGAAGGTAAGAAAAGTTGCTTTTGCATAATATTGCGAAAGAAAACGCCAGATAATGTCTTTCAATGGAACATTTAAAATGTTGGTGTTGTTTACTTGAGTCATATTGCCATCATAGTGCAGTCTACACGTATTTCTTATGTTTGACTGCCATCTACTGGTCACACATATTACACCATGCGCCAAATAAAATTGCTTTGATGTCGGTAACTAAAACCAGAATCGTTCCATACATTAGGCGGTTTAGAAGGCGCACTGTCGAGTTTTGAGTACAAAAAATAATTTTAAGTGCGCCTTATAGTCCGGAAAATACGGTAGTTTAGTTTTTTAAGTGTCGTTGTTTCGCAAACTGCGATAGGAGAACATTCCCTCGTGAGAACGAACAGTAAATTTGCTCATTGCCCTCTTTTGGAAGGACAAAATATAACATAACACGACACATTGTATATTTAGCCATTTTCAAAAGGTAAAGAAGTCTGCTCAGATTAGACTGATCGCTGCATCTCAATGTGCATGGTGAGTATGAGTGTTTTATTACCCGTCATGCTCCATCCTTAAATTCCATAAATCTGTGTTAACTACACCGCTCTGTGTTCACTTGCATTTTAAGAGCTTTTACATAGTGGTGTCCCTATGCCGCACGTCATTTATGTCAACGGGCAAGACAGACAAGAGCAGGGAAATGATGGGGGGGCTTGGAAACAAAGCAGACGAGAAGATTTAAATGTCAGCACACTGCAGTTGGTTTTTTTGTATGCTGCTTCCATCCACTTATTCAGATTTCTAATCTGCACAGACACGCATTCTAATACTGAACTGTGCTGGCAAAGTCATCAAAAGAACAACAGAACCCCAGTCGGTAGAGTCTCGATGCACTAGGTCGAGCTTATGTTTCTCTGCACTGATTCTGTCATCTTTCTTATCAAACAGCCATTGTGTATAACACCAAGGGCCCAACAGTGCAAAAGCCTTTTTCTTGGCCCGTAGTCACCCTATCTTTCAGTTTAAGCCTCTCTATCGCTTTATGGCTGTTTGTGTCTAAACTCTCCAGCTGTCAGGGCTGGGTCGGGGGTTTTCTTGGTACATCAATGATATTCATTTTAATATGGTGTTGCCCACCAGCTATTACAAAAACATACAGCACCCGGTGATGGGCAAGCTACTCGGAAAATGTAGTAAACTAAGCAGGGTTTTTTTCAACCACTGATATACAGTCTGTTGTGTCGTGGGAGATTATCTAATTTCACCTATTTGGGTTAAAAAAATGTTTTTTGCAAACCAGTAATTATAGTCTGCAAATGATGTGTTGTTGTAGAATGTACAAATATGATGGTAAAAGTGATAGCAAAGAAGCAGTTAGTGAAATAAATAATAATACAGAAATGACAATGAACATTATTACACTACAAATGGAACAATACGAATGCCAATAGAAAAAGCGCTATTGATAATGAATAATACCAACAATTTACCTCTATTCTCAACAATACACTTGTTCAAATGCAACACTGCATATATGTAATGATAACTACAAATACAAAAGAAAGCAGAAAAATGGAGGGGAAGAAAGAGAAGCAAGCTATATTAACCTTGTAGATTGTTATAGTAAGTAAAGTTATGTCCTTTGCTCCTCCTCGGTCTTTCACTGTCTGAAGTTGTTAATAAAAGTGCATAAGTGACATGTCAACACAATTTTAAAAACAGTTTAAACCAGGGGTGTCAAACTCATTTTATCTCATTCACACGTGGGCCGGACTGATAAAATCATGACATGATAACTTAAAAATAAAGACAACTTCACAATTGTTTTTTTTGTTTTACTGTGGCCAAAAATAGAACAAGCACATTCCGAAAATGTACATATTACAAATAATTCTCTTGGCAAAACACTTCAAGTTAATGGAAAACCCTGAGGAAAAAATTGGTGCTGTTTCCAAAACGCCATGAACTTAGACTTTATCTCAGTGTTTTTACAAAGCCATTCAACTTTAAGCACATCCTGTTCAGCATTCTCATGTTGGCAGCTCATTAAAGACGTGTTTACAAAAGCAACCGAGTGTTTCCAAAAGCAACCGAGTGTTTCCTCAAACCGCCTCATTGGTGACATCCGCAACTGCCACAACACATTCAATTATCATCATTCAAATATTACAATTATGATATGATCAAAACAATTATCAAAATGACACCATAATAGCCGAATTAAAGGTAACATAACTACAAACTTAACCAATGTGAATGTGGTAAATTTAATCATAAAATAAAATAGAACAAAAAACAAATGTAGAAACACACATTTTTACAATGGAGTTCAGGGTGCACATCGTGCCTTCAACAAACTGCGAGCGCTGCATGGAAATCTAACTACAAATATGTTGGTCATGTTGACTTTGAATTTGACTGTTTTGTTATTTTATCTGTTGAGTGGATAATTTACAATAAAAAAAGGTATTGTGCGTCTATCGCCAGCCACAATCGACGCTGATTGGAGTAGTGGCAGCCAATCCAAAAGGCGCTTAAAGTCAGCTGACACGTCATCTTTAAACAGTCTGATTTGGGTTACACTCGAATTGCTATTGCGACACCCAGTGGACACATTAATAACAGCAGTTTCTTACATTAAAAGATTGGAGCTCATTTTTATACACAGCAAACTCATCTTGCGGGCCGGATTAAACCTGTTTGCGGGCCTGATAGGGCTCACGGGCCGTACGTTTGACACCCCTGGTTGAGACAGAGGTTCTACGGAAAAGCTTTGGGTTTGCATGCACTAAAACATGTGTAAACTTGATAGCACACGCAAAACTCATCAACTAAGCTCGTGCGTAAAGGACTGTGTATCTTAAATTAGCAAAATAGGGAGCACAATCCATTGAGTGTGTTTGTCTTCATGTACATACAGAATATATTCTAATTTTTAGAATGCCCACAATACTGGGAGGATGACATAGAAATAAAATAATTTGACACTCACATTGTGATTATCAAGCTTGAAACGGCGGCCGCTGTTTTTACGTCTATGTTCAGGATGTATGGGAAGGTACACGTAAACAGGCAGTTACGAAGCTACGCAATGAAATATTTTTTAGCTTTATTTATATTTAAGTACTCTAAATTTATTTTGTTTTAGTCTATTTTAATCAACGTAATTTCACAACATTTTAGTCGACTTAAATTTCAGTAAATGTAGTCAAATAAAATATGACGTATGAAGGACAAAACCATAGTTTTTAGGCTACCTGCAAAGCATTTCAATATTAAAATGCAGTCTCTACCTATTCAGTAGGCCATCACAAGCTTTTACATTATTATCCATTCTAAGCTCCATGTTGTCCATGATGTGTGTTGTATTGACTACCGGTACTTATTTATTGACTTGTTCCTGGGCATGACGTTAAAGTGCATCCGGCAGTGGAGGCTCCTCTATGGGGTCTTGGGGCACTAATTTGTTAACCCCTTTACTACTGTTACCCCAGGTGGCCCTTGGCAAAGGCATAGTACCTGACTGCCCCCTAGCCAGGGATATGGTTAAGACCTCAACGGCGGAGCAGGCGGAACACGGTAGATTTAAGAACTACCACAACGGCTGCAATGGCGGAAGAAGGCTGCAGCAGAAAAGGGTCCCCAGTCGTCTTGGACTCCATGCCACTGGACCCTGACCCGATTCTGTCAAGGATCGTGTGGTGACTGTCTGTGCACCAGTCTCCCCACGTTAAACTAAGTCACGCACAGGCATCCTCCATAAAGGGATACACCCCTACCAGGAGGATCGTCATCCTCGTTCGAGTGACCGCAGATGACTTATTTATTGACTATTTATCGTGGGCCATGTAGGCAACCACTGCTCAAATGAATTGCCCCTTGAGGGATCAATAAAGTTGTTTGAATTAGAGATGTCCGATAATATCGGCCGATAAATGCGTTAAAATGTAATATCGGAAATTATCGGTATCGGTTTTTTTATTATCGGTATCGGGTTTTTAAAAAAAAAAATGTTTTATTAAGTCAACATAAAAAACACAAGATACACTTACAATTAGTGCACCAACCCAAAAAAAACTCCCTCCCCCATTTACACTCATTCACACTCATTCACACAAAAGGGTTGTTTCTTTCTGTTATTAATATTCTGGTTCCTACATTATATATCAATAGATATCAATACAGTCTGCAAGGGATACAGTCCGTAATCACACATGATTGGTCCATTAATAGTACTAACCTTTAACAGTTAATTTGACTAATTTTCATTAATTACTAGTTTCTATGTAACTGTTTTTACATTGTTTTACTTTCTTTTTTATTCAAGAAAATGTTTTTAATTTATTTATATGATTTTATTTTATTAATTTTTTTTAAAAGTACCTTATCTTCACCATACCTGGTTGTCCAAATGAGGCATAATAATGTGTTAATTCCACGACTGTATATATCGGTTGATATCGGTATCGGTAATTACAGAGTTGGACAATATTGGAATATCTGATATCGGCAAAAAAGCCATTATCGGACATCCCTAGTTTGAATTAAATTACATTTAGTGTACTCTCAACAAATAATATTAATAATAAGTCAATTATTTCACACTAACCTTAGTGTTGTTGTTTTAACTGCTATTTTTAAACACTCCAAAGTTTTTTTAAATGATGAATAATAATGTGATGTAAATATTATGACCGAGCAAAACTACTGTATGAGGTAGCCCATCAACTCTGCATATAGCAGAGTCGTCATCTATTATGCAACTCTGGTCTTTCTTAGCAATAAAAACAGCCGTAAACATGCATGAAAATAATTATTGTGGACATTTTTACCTCGCTTCACTTGCATGTAATTTTGCAGCAGGTAACTGGTTACAATATTGTAAAATATTGCATTGTTTTGTTGCATACATTCCAACAGCCCTACCTCACAAAGACAGTAGTTCTGATTGGATCTCCTCTCTAACTCGACCATGCCTCATGTCTAATGCGGTTGAGATAGCAGTGATTGGACACAAAATTTGATTTAATCTCTGACAACATTTTCATCTCATTTTAGTTGACGAAGCGGTCTGTTGTTTTCGTCATAGTTTTTTTAGTCAACGTGCATTTGCTTTGATTAGTTGTCATCTCTTCTTTTTCGGCGAAAAAGTTAATCGGGGATAAAAACGTTGCAAGTTCTCCACATAGACATCTGCCAATGGATGCCACTAAACAAACTGAAGTGGCGTCTTTAAAGTGTCTGGCACATATCATCTTATGGTTTTTGAGCTGGAGTCGACAACAGTAAGGTCCTTAATTGGGGTCAGCGTCAAATCTTCAGGTGGACCATTAACATCACTCCTTCATTCCGCACTCCATCCAGCTGCATAATCACTCGCCAAACAGCAATAGATGATATCTGTTTATTACCTGACCGCGTCTATGTTAGCTACCTCTCTTTGTTTATAATATTTATTTTCTGCTGGATCTACTATTTTATGCTGCCCTTTTTTTAATTTAATTTTTTTGCTGCAGCTGTTACATATACTGTAATATTATACATGCTAATTGGGATTTGTTATATATTGTATATATTATATACAAATATAATATAATATATCAGTATTTATTATATACTGTGTATATCAGTGTTTTTCAACCTTGTTTGAGCCGAGGCACATTTTTTGCGTTAAAAAAATGCGGAGGCACACCACCAGCAGATATCATTCAAAGACGAAACTCAGTTGCCAGTAAAAAGTCGTTGTCGCAATTGTTGGATATGACTTTAAAGCATAACCAAGCATACATCACTATAGCTCTTGTCTCAAAGTAGGTGTACTGTTATCACTTGTCACATCACACCCTGACTTATTTGGACTTTTTTGCTGTTTTCCTGTGTGTAGTGTTTTACTTCTTGTCTTGCGCTCTTATTTTGGTGGCTTTATCTCCTTTTTTGATATTTTCCTGTAGCGATATTTCCCGCATCGACTTTGTTTTGGCAATCAAGAATATTTCAGTTGTTTTTAATCCTTCTTTGTGGGGACATTGTTGATTGTCATGTCATGTTGGGATGTACATTGTCTTTGCTCCGCAGTAAGTCTTTGCTGTCGTCCAGCATTCTGTTTTTGTTTACTTTGTAGCCAGTTCAGTTTTAGTTTGGTTCTGCATAGCCTTCCCTAAGCTTCTATGCCTTTTCTTAGGGGCAGTTACCTTTTGTTTATTTTTTGTTTAAGCATTAAATACCTTTTTACCTGCATGCTGCCTCCCGCTGTTTCCGACATCTACAAAGCAATTAACTATTGGCCGCTACCGCCACCTACTGATATGGAAGAGTATTACACGGTTACTCTGCCGAGCTCTAGACAGCACCGACCAACCACTCAACAACAACACATCATTTGCAGACTATAATCAACAAAAAATATTTTTTACCCCAAATAGGTGAAATTAGATCATCTCCCACGGCACACCAGACTGTATCTCACGGCACACCAGTGTGCTGCGGCACAGTGGTTGAAAAACACTGGTGTATATAATATGTAAATATTACATATATGTTATATTTTATATTGCTACTATGGTACATTTTTTGTCAACTTAATACCTGAATTATCCTTTCCATCCTTACCCTTTCCATCCTTTGAAACTGAGCTACTGTGTGGGACAATTTCTAACTCGCAGGATCTTAGATTAAATTTAGAATCACTGTTTTTCCGATGGGGTGGCAACTTGTCGAAGGTGTACCCCGCCTTCCGCCCGAATGCAGCTGGGATAGGCTCCAGCACGCCCTGCGCCCTTGAGAGGGACAAGCGGTAGAAAAAGGATGAATAAATGGATGTTTTTCCGCATCCAGCAGAAGTGGCAAATTTACAAGAGGCCACCTTGCTTGTTCAGCTCAACACTCTTGCGACATCAGGACAGGAGACAGAAATCTGCCCTTGCCTACAGGAGTTGATAGTGTTTTTTTTTCCTTGAGTTTGACTTTTTAAGGCAAAGGTCTTTTGCTTTCGATTAGGCGAGACACGGTTGGAGTTTTAATGCAGTTTTCAATAAATCACACTTTCTTTCTCTTTCCTCTTGTTTCGTCTTTGAGCATTTCTGGCACACTGTCTCATAGAACTACAATTGCAGAACACGGACCTGTTCTTGCATGTGCACCACTCATGTACATAAGTAGATACCGTACACTGCAACCTAGGGTTGTACGGTATACCGGTACTGGTGTAGTATCGCGGTACTAATAAATCAAAAACTGTACTATACTTTGTTTGAAAAGAACCGGTTCACAATTATTATATATACATATTTTTTTAAAGGACAGGACGCCGCTCCGTCACGTCATGATTGCTGGTTTTACGAGCAGACGAGCATGTTCGGCAGTGCACAATCACAGAGTACTTACTAGCAGACACAGTGTGTAGACAGAAAAGGGAGAACGGACGCATTTTGGTCTGAAAACTAAAGAAAAAGGTGAAGTTATAACACTGAAACACCCTCAGGAAGAGGTGCTTTAAGACATGGCTAGCCAGCTAGCGGCAAACGTCCATACGCAGTCGGCAGTGTTTTAGCTACTTCTAAATCACTGATCCTCGCCTCCATGGCGACAAATAGATTACGTTTCTTGTAAGTATCATCCCTGCAGGACAAGGAATAGCTAAATATGCTTCACTACACACCGTAGGAGGATATGATAGCTAACAGCAAGCCATCACCCTGAATGTAAACACATGCCATGGGTGGATCTACACCTGACATCCACTGTAAAGATACCAAGTGCAGGAGCGTATCTAGTCCATACTACTATGATTACATCGATATATTATAGCATCGCAAAGTCTTTTATCATTTAAAAAAAATTCATATTATGTTTATAAACTCAAGAAATATGTACCTGGACACATGAGGACTTTGAATATGACCAATGTATGATCCTGTAACTACTTGGTATCGGATCCATACCTAAATTTGTGGTATCATCCAAAACTAATGTAAAGTATCCAAACAAAAAAGGAATAACTTAGACTTAGACAAACTTTATTGATCCACAAGGGGAATTGTTCCACACAGTAGCAAGTGATTATTACATTTTGACAGAAGTGTAGATAGAACATGTTAAAAGAGAAAGTAAGCAGATATTAACAGTAAATGTTACAAGATTAAAAATAAATTTTTACAGCTTGTCCCTCATAATTTTGACAAAATAGAATGAGAAATGACACAATATGTTACTGCATATGTCAGCAGACTAATTAGGAGCCTTTGTTTGTTTAATTACTACTAAAAGACAAGTTGTCTACTATGTTCACTATTTTATTTAAGGACTAAATTGTTCTTCAAATGAAATAAGAAACTTATGTTTGATGTATTGTCAGATTGTTTTGTTAAAAATAAGCTAATAATGCAATTTTTTTGTGGTCCCTCTTATTAAGAAAAGTACCGAAACTAGGGGCGGCGTGGCGAAGTTGGTAGAGTGGCCGTGCCATACAAGTATAACCCATTTATCATAATTATTTATCGAAAAGTATCGAAATACATTTTGGTACCGGTACTAAAATATTGGTATCGGGACAACACTACTACAACCATAACTTAATCAATACCATAACGCAGGGACGTGCTGTTAGTGTAGGCAGGAGAGGCGGAGTCTCATTTGTCATGATGGAAAACCCCGCCACCAAAAAACCCTGAATAATCATAAAATAAGTATTTAAATTTGTCCATTAAACTGTTCTAAATATATTTTCTGTATGATTTAAATTATTTATTTTACCATTTATTCGAGTAAAAATAATTGAATTTGTACACAAACTGATCATAAAGCTTCAGTGTGTGTTGCCGTTTCACCTCCTTACCTGTGTGTGTGTGTGTGTGTGTGTGTGTGTGTGTGTGTGTGTGTGTGTGTGTGTGTGTGTGTGTGTGTGTGTGTGTGTGTGTGTGTTTTCTTGTATTTCTACCCTTCTTGAGACATCAACAAGGAAAAGTAACTTCCATATGAGGACCGCTGAAAAAGTTAGGACCGAAATCAGGGTCCCAATACGGAAAACCATTGCATCTGATAGAGAATTACTCATTTGCACCCCTGGTGGTGAAATCTATCAACATTAGGGTGGTCCCAAATAGGAGGGAAATTTCCAATTGACTGTGTGTCGGTTTTAAAAGTGCTCCTCCTCTGGCCAACATATGAAATAACAAGTGTGTGTAAAAATTTTAAGTGCTCCTTCTCTGGTCAACATATGAAATAACAAGTGTGTGTAAAAATTTGAAGTGCTCCTTCTCTGGTCAACATATGAAATAACAAGTGTGTGTAAACATTTGAAGTGCTTCTCCTCTGGTCAACATATAAAAATAACAAGTGTGTGTAAAAAAATTGAAGTGCTCCTTCTCTGGTCAACATATGAAATAACAAGTGTGTATACACATTTGAAGTGCTCCTCCTCTGGTCAACATATGAAATAACAAGTGTGTGTAAAAATTTTAAGGGCTCCTTCTCTGGTCAACATATGAAATAACAAGTGTGTGTAAGAATTTGAAATGCGCCCCCTTTGGCCAAAACTAATAACAACAAATAAATAAATATGTATATGGAGACATACTGTAATAACTTGAAGTAAATAATGAAGATTAAAAAACAATTACAAACAAAATAAAATTTAAAAAATTTAAAATTAACTAACAGCAATCTTTTTCTCACAATGTGTCGACTTTTTTCTTCTAAAATTGGGAACAATTTCTTATCTTCTTTCTGTTTGTGCAATATTTTCTCGTAAAATTATTACTTTTTTTGTAAAATTATTACTTTTTAATGCAAAATGGTAACATTTGTTGCATAAAATTCTGACTTTTTTCACAATATTGCCAATGTTTTTGTTGTTCTTGTAAAATAGTGAAATATTATCATAATATTGCCAACATTTCAAAGTTTTCTTATACAATTGTGACTTTTGTTGAGTAAAATTACGACTCTTTTCATAAACATTTTATTCTTTTCCTGTAAAATTGGGACTATTATTGAGTATAATTCCAACTTTTATCATAATATTGCACAAATATTAAGTTTTTCCTGTGAAATTCTGACTTGCATTGAGTATAATTCCAACTTTTATCATAATATTGCACAAATATTACGTTTTTCCTGTGAAATTCTGACTTGCATTGAGTAAAATGACGACTTTTATTATAGTACTGGCAAAATTGTAAGTTTTTCTTGTGAAATTGTGACCTTTTTCTTGTAAAATTCCAACTCATTTTTCACAACGAGCTTCTTCTTTTTTTTTTTGCATAGTACGTATATATTATTAATGTTGTAAATACACATCTTTATACAGTATTTTTAGAAAGGGTGGTCCTAGAAAGTAGCAGCCCTTTGAGACACTCGTGATTTAGGGCTATATAAATACATTTTGATTAACTGATTGATAAAGAGGTAGGCATTTTTCGGCGGTCTCAAGAAAGTAACAAATACAAGAACACGTGAGTGTGTATGTGTGTGTGTGTGTGTGTGTGTGTGTGTGTGTGTGTGTGTGTGTGTGTGTGTGTGTGTGTGTGTAAGATGAGGAAAATAGCGTTGATTACTGCAAAAATAATGTTTGCAGATACATTTTTACACATTTCTTGTTTGTACACTGTATAATCTACAGCCTGTTTTAAGGTGCTGTGTTACGTACGTACGTAATTACGTCATTATGTATGAGAAGCCGTGGGTGGGATAAACTGTGTAAAATACATTGGAAAGTTGGCGTCCTCGAGGCATCTGTGTAAATGTTGCAAACAGCCCCTTTAATGTTTTTAAAGCAAGTGTGACATCATTATTCTTAATAATCCATCCATTTTCTACCGCTTCTCCCTCTTGGGTTGGTGGGGGTGGCTGGAGCCTATCCCAGCTGCATTTGGCCAGGAGGCTGTGTACACCTTGGACAAGTTGCCACCTCATCGCAAGGGCCAACACAGATAGACAGGGACTAAATTAAAGAAAAGAGAGCTCATTAGAGCAGTACTGTGACTCGCCACACTGGGAGAAGTGGAGGCAATCATGCTACAAAGTTTAAACAGCAAGGAAGCCTGTGTTTTTTTTCAAACTTGATTTACAACAAACATGGTATTTGAAAGACAGGAAGCCAGCATTTTTTTTTATCAAATGCAAAATTTGCCAATATGGAGGAGCATATATCTAAGACTACTATCTACTTTTTTAAACTGGACTTTAGGACAAAATGAAAGTGCGCGACTGCACACAATCTACAATCAACATGCATGCCGCTGATGAGACCTCTCCTGCCTTCTTAAGCCAGCATGTCCTGCGTTCCAGTGCCAGAACGTAGCTACTTGTACTTGTACAGTAAAGCTTCACACGTCTCCAGCTTTCATCGCCTATGTGCTTCCTTGCTCTTTGTGTTTCCCCTCCTCGGCGCTCATCGTGTCTTGTCACGTGTCGTCATTCCCTGGTTTCGAGCAGTGTGTCTCGTCTCCCTGTATCCCCTTTGGACTCCCTGCTGCCTTTGCGGATCTCGACCTTTCGCCTGCCCCCGGACAATGACGCCTCGCTCCAGCCCTTGACCACTTGCCTGTCCCCGGACCTCCGAGCCTGCCTTGCCCCTTCTTGAATCCCGCATCTGCCTCAACACGCACCTCCAACACCTCCCGGTAACACTCAACAGATACTCGCTTCACATAGTCACACACCACATATTTGGCTTAATTACACACGTAACACATTTGTGCACATAAACACGCTGCAAGCGGAACGACGTCTCTGTCTCAGTACCGTCTCCTTCCTCACTGTACCATTGCGCCATTTATCATATCATAATGTCATTGTCATAATGTTTTTATGAAAGTGAATTACTCCCTTATTTTTCTTGTGATTTTACGGTGAAACCTGTATTAACAATGATTACAAAGTGTTTACACAGGTCATTTGATAAGGATTAGAAGTAATTAAAAGGATTTTGCAAAAATTAAGGGCTTGAATGGCATTAAAAAGTATTAAATTCGATGTCCGGAGACATTAAAAAAAATCTTACACTCGTTGGCCGATTAATTGAAGGATAAATGATAATGAACTTAATAACTTTGCTGTGATCAATAAAGTGGTCTGTCTGTGTGTTGCTTTAAAGTTTGTCTTTGAAACGAGATACAAGAGGTCTCACTCTGTGCCTCACTGTTAGCATGAGTGTGTTTAATTGACTGTAGAAATACATAAGCAGTGAGCCTTTTGTCAGTCATCCACAATCATTGTTTTGGTATGCGCAGGTGGGGCCAACTTGCAATTCTCTTCTACACATTTTCCTGTTTATAGTAGTGGTTGTACTAAACCTGGGGTGTCAAACTAATTTTAAATCGGGGGCCACATGGAGAAAAATCTACTCCCAAGTGGGCCAGACTAGTAAAATCACGACACGATAACTTAAAAATAAAGACAACTTCAGATTGTTTTCTTTGTTTAAAAATAGAACAAACACATTCTGAAAATGTACAAATCATAATTCTATGGGTGTTTTTTGCACTTACATGTTGCAGTTAATAATATTCTATCTTTATTTGTCGTTAGCCAGGACACGTTGGGAAGATTGTCTCCCGGCTGGCCTGGGAACGCCTCGGGATCCCCCGGGAGGAGCTGGACGAAGTGGCTGGGGAGAGGGAAGTCTGGGCTTCCCTGCTTAGGCTGCTGCCCCCGCGACCCGACCTCGGATAAGCGGAAGAAGATGGATGGATGGATGGATGGATAAACTCATCCCGCAGGCCGGATAAAACCTATTTGTACGTTTGACACCCCTGTATTAAACAATGGCATCAGAAGCGACACTCACTTTAATGTTGGAGCTCAAACGAATTATTTCAAAACAACTGCCACTTTTAATGTGCACATTGCTTCAACACCGTAGGAGAAGACGTTGGTGAAGGTGGGCTGTGTGAACCCAGGAAATGATGTCATAACAAGCTGACCAATCACAGCTCTTTTTCACCCCCTAACTTTATTTAAACAATATGACACACAAAATTAAAACAACAAAAATATAAAAGTAACCATGTCTGTAAAAATGTTTTCAAAATATGTACCATATTTTCCAGGCCACAGGCGCACCAAAGTATAAGGCGCACTGCCGATGAATGATCTATTTTTGATCTTTTTTCACATATAAGGCGCACCGGATTATAGGGCGCATTAAAGGAGTCATATATTTATTTTTTTTCTAAATTGAAAACACTTCCTTGTGGTTTACATAACATGTAATGGTGGTTCTTTGGTCAAAATGATGCATAGATTATGTTTTACAGATCATCTTCAAGCCGCTTTCTGACAGTATCTTCAGGATGATGTTCAGGACGATGTTTTGTATGCGGTCTTATTTACGTGGCTCACCTTCAGCCGCGTCTTCTCATCTTTGTTGTAGCGGTGTAGCGTGCAAGGACGGACGTGGAAGAAGTGTCAAAAGATGGAGCTAACTGTTTTAATGACATTCAGACTTTACTTAAATCAATAACGGAGCAGCATCTCCTCTTCTGCCGGAAATGTGTCCCATGAAAAACCCTGTGACCAAAACTCTATCATAACTAAATTTCCTTGGGTGAATAATGTAAACTCACTACACCGGTAGGTTTTAGCACTTTCATGGCAGATATACGTTTGTAAGTAAGAACTTTACACTACATTATATTAGAAATGGCAACAGCAGAGGATGAATGTCCCATAACAAGAAGTTAGAGGAAAAGAAGAAGCTTATCGACTACGGCATCGCCACAGACTACAAAGACGGATGCGCGCAATTTTTCAGTACTTATGCAGATCCCAAATACAGATCAGCAGGTACCAGAAGGTAAGAAAAGTTGCTTTTGCATTATATTGCAACACAAAATGCCAGATAATATGTATTTTCTTATACACACACCATAATAATACTGTTGAAGCACAGTACAATCCTTCAAGCGGAGCGTCTTCATAGCTTACCAAAGTCGTACTAAAACATGTTGATAGATTTTTGAGCGCCGTGTATAATGTTCTATATTTTCAATGGAACATATAAAATGTTGGTGTTGTTTACGTGAGTCATTTTGCAGTCTACAAGTATCGCTTATGTTTGACTGCCATCTACTGGTCACACTTATCATTTCACCATGTACCAAATAAAATAGCTTCGAGGTCTGTGAGCAAAACCAGAATTATTCCGTACATTATGCTCACCGGGTTATAATGTGCTCTGTCGAGTTTTGAGGGGAAAAAAGGATTTTAAGTGCGCCATATAGTCCGGAAAATACGGTACATAAAAATGATTTTTCTCTATAAGCAAACAGTAAATAAGAAATTGGAACAAAACTACAATAAGGAAAGAATAAACAGAAGAAACATGAAGCACGTGCAAGGGGTAACAACACAAAAACATGTTTTGTCTTTGATGGAAATTTTCATGACCTTTTGTCTTCTTAGTCTTAGGCTGGTTAAAGTCTGTTGATGGTAAACCCAGAGAAGTGTTCAGCAGTGTGTGCAAAAAGACCTCCAAACTTTGCTTAATGGGCATCAATGTGGTGAAATCACACATGCTGTAAACTAATGACAAGTCCGCAGGCAGCAATGAACGGTGCCAAATTTCTTTTGGTATGACCAACAAAGCAGCTTCTGCTGTACAAAAAAAATGCAAATAAAAATAAACACTCACAATAAACAGTCTTATGAGCCAATTCAAATTCACTGGAATAAAATAACATATTCTAAAATCTTGGAAGCGACTGGCTCTCCAGCTTCTTTTGGTTTTTCAAGCTCTAAAGCAGAATATGATAACCCGGCAGCTTGCAAGGAAATTAGTCATATTTACTAAATTCAGCAATCTGCAACATACGTAATGTTGTCTTGGCAAGATTCAATTTGATTTCTTCAAACACAAGGGTTTGTTTACGTTATCTAGGGATACAACTTATTTTAATAACAGATTACACGGATAAGTACATTAGGAAGAGTTCAAATAATAATCTTGGTCAAACACAGGGCAGAAACCAAAGGTGTTGTGACAATAGCGTCTACAGGCGTGATCCCAGGATGCAGAGAAGGCAAGAGACGTGCAGGTTGATGTTGGATTAATTAGGTAGCAAGCAGAAAAATCAACTCAGGTCAAGCAATTTAGAAAGCAACAATGTGTTATACACCATGTCTATAGCCTGTGCTACGCTGTTAATGTAAGTGTGTGACAATATTATTTCTGCAGAACGGACAATAAATTGCATAGAAAAAAGTCACAAGGTGATGCAGACTGTACTTGTCTGCACCTAAAAAGAGCTTTTGTGTAAAGCCTCACCAAACATGAACCTCACCACACGTAGCTGCTTCCAAATGATAATAACCATGTGTATGCATTTATATAGATAGATAGATAGATGGATAGATAGATAGTACTTTATTGATTCCTTCAGGAGAGTTCCCTCAGGAAAATTAAAATATACCATGAAAGCTGGTTATTTTCGAGCTTGACAGCAATTTTTTCAAGCTTGTTCTCCAATGTATGCATACTAACAGGAAACAAATCTGAAAAATCACCAAAGGACTGAAGTATATGTTTTGATTTTCTGTATGTTCCTTTTAGCACTTGAAAATGTCCATTAGATGGGAGAGGAGAGACGGGGAAAGCTGAGAACAGGTAAACGATATACTTAATTTGACATGGAGCCCTAGAGAGCTGACTACACTGTTTGTCACACAGGATTGATGACAACTTTGTTTAAAGGTAAATATATAAATAATAGTAATCTCTGAAATGTGACAGCCATAATGTGTGCTCCAATAAAAAAATAAAATGTGGTCTGAGGCCTTTGGATAGTTTAATTTACCGTAGAATGTGCCTCTGGTAAATAAATAAGTGTCGCCATTTCATGTGCTTCTGCAAACCAACTTTTTACTGAGAAACTGGAATTCGCATTGTGTTGAGTTACCATCTAAAAAATTATCCTTTAAAGCCTGCCAAAGGCACCTTTGCAAACCTATCAAACATACATTTAGCACAACATGAATCCCCTTGCATTGTGCCTTCTCAAAAGCGGACACACTGCAAGCACGCATGACATTTGCTGTGCACGTTTTTCACAGGCAAGGTTACAGTACTATATTTAAACAGGGCATATATTCTACCAATGCTTGTTTTTGGAATATGTCTAATAAACCACTTGGTAGAAGTATTGCTCTGGCTCTAGAATTAGTACAAATGTTACAGGTCTCCCCAATAGAACACTATAAACAAGGAGCACCCATTTAGTTGGTCTTCTTCAGACAAATTGCTAACACAATCAACACTATCAGCACTATCAATCTTGGACTGCGACAGAATGCAAACTTTGCATTCGGCAGTTTATCCATTGCTTCCTCCAGCTTATTCCAATTTCAGTCACACCCAGAATGCAATTAGGTAAAGACATGCAGCATCAGATGTCACATGTTGTATGGAGTCATTTAAACATTAGTACTTTACAAAGTCTGTTTCACCCATGCATCTCACTTGTTAGTAGAAAGCACAAAAGCACAAGTGCTGAAAAACATATCCAGTCAGTCATCATCTCAGTGAGAGCAGACACTGTAAGTCACAGTCTCATGTTCTTATTTGAAACGTTTAGCAATAGTGCTCCATGATAACGCTCCAAGGCTCTCACAAGGCACTCCTCCTTGAATCGCTACCTGAACATGGTGGAGGAGTTTCAGAACCCAACTGATCCAAGGAGCTCAGTTGTCGGGGGCTACATGCCCCTGGTATGGTGTCCCAAGGCAAACTAGTCCGAGGTGATGGGTCAGACTAAGAGCGGTTCAAAAGACTCTCATGACGAAAAGAAAATCGAGGAAACGCACCTCGCCTGTGCAAGGGATACCGGGGCCCCACTTGAGCCAGGCCCAGGGCAGGGGCTCGTCAACGAGCGCTTGGTGGCCGGGTCTTCCTCCACGGAGCCCGGCCACTTGCAGGAAGATCCATGAGAGTCCGGTGCTATGTAGACTGGGTAGCAGTTGAGGGCGAATACCTCGGCGACCCGATCCTCGGTTGCCAAATCTGGTTGTCGGGACATGGAACGTCACCTCTCTGGTGGGGAAGGAGCTTGAGCTACTGCTTGAGGTCGAGAGATATCGTCCAGATATTGTCGTGCTCACCCCAACGCACAGCATAGGTTCTGGGTTTATAAGCCCCCGGCTTGGCACCTGTGTGGTGATCTAAAGGGTTATTTCCCTGCGCCGTCAAGTCGGGGGACGGGCTCTGACTGTGGTTTTCATGGAGTACCCGGACTTCTTAGGGACCCTGGAGGCTTGTCACTGACCGTTTGGTTATATTTTTGTTTTTCCTCTGTGTTTGTGTTTTATTTCCTGTCAGCGCTCTTATTTTGGTTCCAGTTCCTGCACGTTCCCCTGAGCGCTCGTTTCTTTCACCTGTCCCTGATTGGCAGCCTGGCACATCTAATGGCAATTGCCAATCAGGCTACTATTTATACCTGCCTCGCCCTCCAGTCAGCACTGGAGGATTGTATGCTGTAGACTGTTTGCTGTCTCCAGTTTTCCTTGAATCCTGTATCCTGTTGCCTGTTCCCTGCTTTCCTGGCATCCTGTTTCCTGTCTTCTGGTTCTTAGTTCATGTTTTTCATGCATTTTTGACATTAAAATCATGTTTTCCTGCGTCAAGCCTGCCATCTCTGCATCTTGGGGTTCGTCACCACCACTTCCTGACAATTTTTCAGCAGAATAGTTCATATCCCCATTACCTGCTTTGCTAGCCGTCTCCTACTATAAGTTTTTCACTATTTAGAATGTACAGAAAAAGGAAATACATATGTGTTCTTGTCTCACATAAGGATTGTGGATGATGTGCAAAATAAAATAAAAAATGTAAGTTTCCCTTAAAATAATGGCCAGATACTGTATATCCTTGCTTGATTCTCAGTCAACACTCCGTTAGTCATTTGACAACACATTGTTTTGAACATTACAAAATAGGGCTAATTGTCATTTGCCTTATGTAGCAGGATGAGGTTGCTCATTGCTGACTTGGAGGTGTGTGTATGCGGCTTAATACCACCATGTGTGTGGGACTTTCATTATCAACAAGTGATGGTCGCCTATCATGATTTTAGGCAGCCACTTGGGGTCACTATATAATTGGGAGGGTTAGTCCCATAACGCTCTGTGGCATTGTGTCACGCCCACTCCCTGGTAGCCTCACATCGTCTCGCTTGCACTGAAGGTATGTCGACTAGTAACTGTGTGGCCAAATCAGTCATTTAAATTGTTACTCTTTAAACATGTTGCTTGTTTGTAGACGGTTTCCCTGTGCTGGTGCTGAGACCACTGTTGCTTATTTTCCGTGTGTCTTCATGCTGCTGGTTACAAGTATGTGACAAGTGCCTGCTTTGGTGGTGATAACTAACACAGCTGTTATAATGATGAACATATTTTTTTAGAGTAATACCACTTAATCATAAGCTGTCCACCTCTGGCGCGTTGGTGTTGAGGTCCGAGATGTATCGGGTTTGTCTTGTCCGCTCCCGTGGCCGTCTGCAGGTACGCAACCATTATGTATTTTTTTGTATTAATAACTTTCCATCCATCCATTTTTTACCGCTTGTCCCTTTCGGGGTTACGGGGGGGTGTTGGAGCCTATCTCAGCTGTATTCGGGCGAAAGGCGGGGTACACCCTGGACAAGTCGCCACCTCATCGTAGGGCCAACACGGATAGATAGACCACATTCACACTCACATTTACACACTAGGGCCAATTTATTGTTGCCAATCAACCTATCCCCAGGTGCATGTCTTTGGAGGTGGGAGGAAGCCGAAGTACCCGGAGGGAACCCACGCAGTCACGGGGAGAACATGCAAACTCAACACAGAAAGATCCGGAGCCCAGGATCGAACCCAGGACTTTCGTATTGTGAGGCACACTCACTAACCCCTGTGCTAATATAAAAATGTTTTAATTATTTCGTCACCCGTCGGTGCCTATTTTCCCCTTTTCTGGGACGCATAATTTGGCTGGCTGCGTGCTACCTAAGGGGCCGCTACTACATACCCTTCACCCACCGAAGTGTTGCTTTGTCTGACTTCTATTCTGCCCTCATTAGAATATGCCGGAGCTTCGGCGGCTGGCTGCTCACCTTTACGGTGCCACATTTTAACTTGTCTTTATCTAACTTGCCATGCCTTTTTTACCCACCTGCGTGGTATGTCTTTTGAGTCAATTTTAACACTTTGTAATGAGCATGTTACTTACCAGTCACGACAGAATACAATAATGTGTAATTGCATTAGGCATTATTGTAATCTGACGGCCCAGTTATAATCACATTGTTCATGCGGACAGACTCTTGCACTTCCTGAATCAAACACATTATTATGCTTCTATTCACTTTCTCTATGAGCCCAACCACTTTTCCTCCCAGCCCATCCATTTGTTCATTATGTGTTGAATTGTCATTCCTCACTGTCTTAATGCGTTTTGACAAGTGTTTGATGTCCTTGCTCTGTCTATCTAACATCATTAGATACTACCTGATTCTGGACTCTTCTCCACATTTCCCCGTATAGAAGTAGCCCTTGTATGCTCTGTTATATTCATAGCGCCGTGACTGAGGACAGTGTTGCCTGTTCTATCGTATAGTGTATCGCTTTGCTTGCTCGTCGTTGCTTTCACTCGCCCTAATAAATAGCCGGTTCTCTAGCAGAGCTATAAAGGCATCTCTGACCACTTTATTATAGCCCATGATTGCAGTAACAGTAACGTGCCATGTATCATTCGAAGTAGCGTTAACAGCGTTCTAACTTTGAAAAAGTAGATAGTGAGGATAACCGCTACCATAAAAAAATTGTAACAGTGTTTTTCTAAACACTGCTTGCTGCTGACTTAATATGGAAAAATAACAGTACAATAACATACATGTTTAAATCTCTTTCATTTGCACATCTAGGATTCAACAACCAAGTAAAAAGGAAAACACATACACTATATTGCCAAAAGTATTTGGCCACCCATTCAAATGATCAGAATCAGGTGTCCTAATCACTTGGCCCGGCCACAGGTGTATAAAATCAAGCACTTAGGCATGGAGACTGTTTCTACAAACATTTGTGAAAGAATGGGCTGCTTTCAGGAGCTCAGTGATTTCCAGCGTGGAACTGTCATAGGATGCTACCTGTGCAACAAATCCAGTTGTGAAATTTCCTCGCTCCTAAATATTCCAAAGTCAACTGTCGGCTTAATTATAAGAAAAAAGGAAGAGTTTGGGAACAACAGTAACTCAGCCACGAAGCGGTAGGCCACATAAACTGACAGAGAGGGGTCAGCGGATGCTGAAGCGCATAGTGCAAAGAGGTCGCCGACTTTCTGCACAGTCAGTTGCTAAAGAGCTCCAAACGTCATGTGACCTTCCAAATAGCCCACATACAGTACGCATAAAGCTTCTTGGAATGGGTTTCCATGGCTGAGCAGCTGCATCCGAGCTATACATCACCAAGTCCAATGCAAAGCGTCGAATGCAGTGGTGTAAAGCACGTCACCACTGGACTCTACAGCAGTGGTCCCCAACCTTTTTGTCACTGTGGACCGGTCATTGCTTGTAAATTTGTCCCACGGACCGGGGGGATGGGGGTGCAGTGTTTTTTTTGTTTTTTTTGGCATACAAAATTACAATCATGTGTGTTTACGGACTGCATCCCTGCAGACTGTATTGATCTATATTGATATATAATGTAGGAACCAGAAATATTAATAACAGAAAGAAACAACCCTTATGTGTGAATGAGTGTGAATGAGTGTAAATGGGAGAGGGAGGTTTTTTGGGTTGGTGCACTAATTGTAAGTGTATCTTGTGTTTTTTTATGTTGATTTAATAATAAAAAATAAATAAAAAATATTTCTATTTTTTATTATTTCTTGTGCGGCCCGGTACCAATCGATCCACGGACCGGTACTGGGTCATTGTCACGTGGGGGTCGCATATTGATGCGGGATCGTTCCTTCAGTGCAACACGGACACTCCGGACAAAAACGTGAAGGTATGAGGTGATTTATTTACATAAAAAACAGAAAACAAGCAAAAGAAAAGTGTGCCGAACGCACGGGAAGCTAAGGCTAACACTTACCACAGGACTCTGGAACATGAAACAAATCAACGTGACTGTAGCTTACCGCAAACAAGGAGGACAGGACGAGTGAACAGAAAGGCAGGCTTGAATAGTGTCAGCGATGGAAAACAGGTGCGTGTCGGGAACACAAGCGGCAGGTGAAAATAATAAGTAACCATGGTGACGAAACAAACTCACAGGTGCACAAGCAATAACAAAAGGAGTCCAAAACTAACAGAAAACAAAAACATGATCCGGACCACGGATCATGACAGCCACGGCCCGGTGGTTGGGGACCACTGCTCTAGAGCAGTAGAAACGCGTTTTCTGGAGTGATGAATCACGCTTTTCCATCTGGCAATCTTATGGACAAGTCTGGGTTTGGAGTTTGCCATTTTGGACTGCATTGTGCTAAGTGTGAAATTTGGTGGAGGAGGAATTATGGTGTAGGTTTGTTTTTCAGGAGTTGGGCTTGGCCCCTTAGTTCCAGTAAAATTAACTTTGAATGCTCCAGAATACCAAAACATGTTGGACAATTCCATGCTCCCAACCTTGTGGGAACAGTTTGGAGCGTGCCTCTTCCACTTACAACATGACTGTGCACAAAGCAAGGTCCATAAAGACATGGTGTGGATGAACTTGACTGACCCGCACAGATTCCTGACCTGAATCCGATACAACACCTTTGGGATGAATTAGAACTGATGAAATAGTGTGTGTGTCTGCTATTTTGCAAACATTTATCCACATTGATTTGTTCATTTCTCAAGGGCCCTGTTACTTTTGGGCTGTGAAATAAAGCGTTTGAATATAGTGGTCCTCGAGTCTTACAGAAGTTAGCAAAACAAGGCTGTTATTTGTATGTTTTTTTAAATCCAAAATGTATTCAAAGCTCGTTACAATACATAACAGGACACAAAGTACTGCATGCACTGCAAATGCTACTCTCTTATCCTTGATATTTGTGTTATGTTTTCGGATAATTTCTGTATCTTTTTTGAGAAACTAACCATTCATCCATCTATTTACGTGTCACTTGTCCTCCTTGTGGTCAAGGGTCACTCAGCTGGCGGCTATACAGCTGAAGTAATGGACCGTCAATTAATTGCAGAACACCTATTGACAAACAACCAGTCACCTTCACATTCATACCTACGGCAAAGTATGATGCTCAATTGTTCTGTTTTTTTGTCAAATCCCACATTTTCATATTCACATGACAAAAACAAATGCAATGTCCAATATGAATGGGTCGGTGAAGTGTGCACTCAACATGACGTCACATGTGTCGCAGTTTGTTTAAATATTTGTATAGGTCTGCTGTATTTGTGGCAATTTTAAGGATTTTGTGCAACCGGAGTCAACATTTTGTCAACCAAATTAGTTTTCAAAGTGAGCATACAGACTGCAGTTGTATCAAAGTAGACACATATCAGATTTATGACACACACATACAACAGAGGCCTGAATCAGATTAAAAAAAAAATCAGAAATGTTACTGTTCAAACTGATTTGAAAAAAATCCAAAGGATATAACACAAAATTAAGTATTAATTGTATATTAGTAATACTTATTTTGTTTCTCAATAGCATTTCAAGAAATACTAAAATACAGACAAAACAGGAACATTTTAAAAAGTAAGGTTTTTGACAAATGTCACAAATTTAGTCCCATTTACACTCCTAAAGACATTACCTATTCCCCATAGATCAATACCTTACTGTTCTCCAAAGGAGTGTAACAGCAACCGATGTTCTCCAGGGAGAAAAACCACAGCTTTGTGCTTAGCTCAAGGCTCCCTAAATGATCTAGGGACCTGGCCCTCAATTGACCTCGAACCTAACCACAAAGCCAATTAACATGGGCTCTCTCTGGGGCCTACATATCCCTACAATTTATCGGGATGCCCAGTCATGCCGAGCCATGGCTCTCATTCATTACCACAAAAAGACTCAAAGTCCCAAGTGCCTTATGTCTGTGAACAGATGGCATCAAAACCATGTTCAAAACCCATGACTTCCACATTTTTAAATATTATGTTCCGTAGGTAGGACAAGTCTACCATTTGCCACAAAGCCATTATGTTTATGTTTATTCAGTTGGATGCCCATGAGCAACAGCAGAAGCTTTCTGAACAAAGATGATCCATGATAGACGTCTACCACTCTAATTTGTGATGCATCAATTTAGTGACAGTGTAATAGTCACTACGAAATTCCATTTTTGCTGCTCCCTTCCAAAGGTGAAACTCAATAAATTTGAACATTGTGTAAAGTTGATATATTCCAGCAATTACATTTACAAGGTGAAGCTAATATATTTAAAGTTAAAGTTAAATTACCAATGATTGTCACACACACACTAGGTGTGGCGAAATTATTCTCTGCATTTGACCTATCACCTTGATCACCCCCTGGGAGGTGAGGGTAGCAGTGGGCAGCAGCGTTGGCCACGCCCGGGAATCATTTTTGGTGATTTAATCCCCAATTCCAACCCTTGCTGCTGAGTGCCAAGCAGGGAGGTAATGGGTCCCATTTTTATAATCTTTGGTATGACTCGGCCGTGGTTTGAACTCACAACCTACCGATCTCAGGGCAGACACTCTAATGACAATGGCTTGTAACATGCAACTCAAGATATGTCAAGTCTTCTTTTGATATAATTTTGATGATTATGGCTTACAGCTTATGAAAACCGTGTGTTAAAAATCTAAATAATTTGAAGTTGAATTTCTGACATGAATGGACTTTTGCACGATATTCAGTTTTGTTTAGATTCACCTGAGGTATTGTTGGACAGTAGTCAAGGTTTACGAATATCAAAGCCTGTCCAATTACTTTTGTAATTTTGCATGTCAAAAAATATGCATTACCTTTCAATCATTGTGATTGCCCTTCCCATTTTCACGCGCTAGGTGAAAACTAGGGCTGTCAAAAGATAAAAATATTTAATAATGATTAATTGCATTGTTCATTCTTAACTCAGATATTCGCAGATATATAAATAAATAAATAATAAATGGGTTGTACTTGTATAGCGCTTTTCTACCTTCAAGGTACTCAAAGCGCTTTGACACTACTTCCACATTTACCCATTCACACACACATTCACACACTGATGGAGGGAGCTGCCATGTATATAATGTGTCATGATTAATAAGTGTACACTACACAGATAATTTTCAAGTTTTAACACCATGACTGGACAATTAATTAGCTATAATTAAATGTGTTTTAAATATTATATTTTTTTGAACAGCTCAACATAAAAAGGACAAAAATGCTTTTATTGAGAAAAAGTAAATACGTGATATGCGTTGGAGTCTTGCCAGATTTTGTATTTTGCAAGAATACAAAATGTGTATTCCTGCTTTAGAAGCACTTGCATTCAGAGGAGGAGCTACACAATGTTTAGATGCCAATTTCGTGCATTAAAAACACAAAATGTGGATTGTTGCGATCATGCTTTGATCGTCAAAGATGTTTGGTAATATATGATACCGGAATAATTGCTTCTGATATTATGTACATTACATGTTGTACAAGTTAATGGTATTCATATATCTGCATGACAATGTCTTAACCTAACCAACCGATTTATTAATAAAATGTAATATTCAGCCTGCTAAACATTCTGAAATTGAGGACTCAACTAGAACATGTTAAGAAAGCCAACTCCATTCTAAGCTGCCCACTAGCTCTCAGCCAATGTCTTCACGGATAAGCAAGAATCCATTCAGGGAGACCTAAATGTCCGATACATGCCCATTCAGCCAGGATTCTGTGAAGCTTGTCCATCCCGATGCTCAACGCTAGCTCTGCAGCCGCGTCTCTTCCTCTCTTTCCACGTGGACTCCGGTATGGCAGAGAGCCACAGACTGGTCTCCTGTGCAAACATGGCAATGGCCAAAAGGCTACCCGAGGCAGATCCAAAAGTTCTCAAAAAGCGCAGACGTCACAAAACTGCCACGCCTTGTTGGACAGTCCTGAAGGGGCCCCAAACAAAAGGCAAAAAACACACTAAAACAAGAAGGATACATCAAGAACATAAATGAGAACACACAAGAGCACAAAGGTCCTCTAACCACCAGTCCTATAGCAACAAACAAATACAGACTGGGTTGGTCTTGAACCCAAATTCCAAAGTAACACATACAAGTATAATGACGACTTAAAACTTTATAATACAAGTAAACAAAACTAAAATAAATTAAAACTACTCACGTTATGAAATTACCTGATTAGACACAAGGGAGAGGGAACAGAAAGGTGTTTTGCAGAGCGACACCTTCACCCACTTACATTTTATGGGTATAACAAAAGGCACAGTGGTAGAAGAAGGATGGATGGAGTTAGAATTCACTTTATATGTAAGCAGCTGAGATAGGCTCCAGCACCCCCCGCGACCCCGAACGGGACAAGCGGTAGACAATGAATGGATGGATGTCTGTCAATAGGGAGCATATTATATTTTTACATTGTGGGCTTTGATAAGTCGATGCATTTACAGCACAGTAAAATCAGCTTTTTGTTGTTCACTAATCATTACGCTCGTCCTGTGCTATGAGCTTTCATTCTATTCATGTTAACATTTGTTTTACAAATATGATTTCTTTGCTCAAATGAATCCTTAACTCTGGTCAATGTTAAAATATAACTTGAGGAGCCAACACAGGGGAAAGCTTCAGCGTTTGAAAAGGACACATTTGCAGTGTTGACTGTCAACAGGCAGTCTATTTCTGGTTGGCAGTCACCTACATTAGTGATGATGGCTTTTCTTTCCAAGCTATCAGCTGTCACACAGCACAGTTGCGTGGGCAGTGTGAGCAATGCAACTGCAGTGGCTCTTCAAACTCCAGTAAGATACTATTTGATTACTGCTTTTTTGTGTTTTTGAGAATGCATCTTCTTTAAATTCAAAACACAATTATTGATACATTACAACAACAAATACACTAAAACTGTTGCACTAATGACAACACCACATTTGGCAGTTGCTTTGACAATATGTCAAAAATATGTAATAATCTTAGAAGACGTTTCACCGCTCATCTAAGTTGTCATCATCAGTTTGTGTTCATATACTTAGATTGGTCGGATCTAGTCCAGCAGTTTTAAAGTATAAATATTTGGGTTTTTTGGCACCAGCCGCTGGACTAGATCTGACCAATCTAAGTCTATAAGCACGAACTGATGAAGCCTACTCGGATGAGGAGCGAAACGTCTTCTAAGACAAACCAAACAGTCCGGTTGTGATCAATTGAATGCCCTGAGAGACAATGACCTGGATAATTGAGAACATTCATAGACACGTTTCTAAACATTTTGGGTTGGATATCCTAAAAATGGTGCGAGAATATACAAGGTTGGCTCATAAGGTTGCAGACAACCGCAACCACCTAAGGTTTAAACTGAGATGTAGACAAAATGGCCTCATACCCACAAGCCGAGGCCGTCGTTCTACCATGAAAAGGCCACAGGATGGACACAATCCTGTTGAAAGCACAAAGACATCTCTTGAATGAGAGAGTAAGACAAGTCAGTTTTATAATTGAAAGCCTCAGAGTAATATTAGATGCATCACTCCTCAAATTGCAAAATATATTTCCTGAAGAGGTCTGGGAAAAGGTGAAACATTTCACAATCAAAGCGCAACTTGGACAACACAACAGAACCAAAGCAAGGCAAACAAGAATGTTTCAAAAATGACAACTTAGTAAGAACACTTCCACACTGCAAGCACTCATTTGGAGACAAAAAACTGGGACCTCAACTGATAATGAATCACACAATAGATGGGTAAAGAATTTGTCCAGCAGACAAATCTTACCCAACCAAAAAATGATGTATTGGCGAAAGGGTTGAACTTTGCCATGACTCCACATCAGGTTCCTACAGTTGATTTGATCACAGCGACGGAATCAGTCATTAGGAAAAGCACCCTAACAGAAACCGAAGGGGAGCAAATACGGCTGAAAGTGACAGCAGGTCTTTCTAATGCCAAGCCCCCACTCCTAAACCTCTCCTTGGAGGAGAGGAAGGCAGTAACATCACTGGGCAAGGATGAAAATATTACGATCCTGCCAGCTGATAAGGGGAGATGCACAGTCATTCTCAACACAACTACCAAAACCAGTTGCTTACACTCCTCAAAGACTCCAACACATGAAATACTAAAAAGGGTCTCATCAATCATTGAGTACAAACAAACTCTACAAAAGTCAGAAGCCATCAACCGGGCAATGTATTACCGCTTATACCTACAAGAAACCATCCCTGGTATTTATGACCTACCGAAAATGCACAAAGATGGGGCTCCCCTCAGACACATTGTCAGCAGCATTAACTCTGTGACATACAATATTCTGGTGTATCACCCATCTAGGGACTTCTGCAGGGTGGGTGTCAGGGTCCAGCTTTCGCAGACTCCACAGTGCCGTGGAATAGACTCAGCTTTATGTGTCAGAGGTGATTCGAGCGCCACACTCTTGACATACCGTTCAGGGCCCTCCACGCTAGTGCCTTCCTGACCTTAAGGTCTTGTTCTGTGAAGTTCATCCAGGAACCCAAGTACTTGAAGTCATTGACCTCTCGCAGAGCAATGCCATCTGATGTTGTTATTGGCGGGTGGTCCATGTTTAGATTATAGGTGATTACCTCAGTCTTCTGTGCGTTCAGTCTGAGGCCAACCCTGGCACATTCCACCTCCACTCTGTTCAAGACTTCCTGTGCCTACTCCACGCGATCAGCCAACAGGCAGATGTCATCTGCGTAGTCTAGGTCTGCGAGGGCTACAGCAGGAGTTCTTCTAGATCTTCTTGGTGTAATTGTGAAGCCAAGCTCCTGCTCCTGCCCGTTGATGGCTTTCCTGAGCGCGTAGTCCAGAGCTATGATAAAGAGGAAGGGGGCGAGAGTGTCTCCCTGCTGCACCCCTGCCAGGATTTCAAACTCCTTGCTGATGCCATCTGAGGTTACCACCTTGGCACTTGTGCCCTTGTACATGGCCTCTACGGCCCGGAGTAGATTTGGGGGGACCCCGTAAGCCTTGAGGATTCTCAGCATTATGCATCTGTCTATTGAATCAAATGCCTTTTTGAAATCAATGAAACACAGTACTGCTGTCAAGTTGTTCTTCTTCACCTCCTCAATGACTCTCCTTAAGGCCAGGATCTGGCCTACGGTGGTCCTTCCCTTTCTGAAGCCATTTTGGTTGTCCCTCAGGTGTGGGTCAATGGCGTCCCTAAACTGGTTTAATATCATACGGTTGTAGAGCTTCGCTATGACACAGGTCAGGCTAATGCCACGATAGTTGTCTGGCTTAGACAGATCTCCAGATTTGAGAACTGGGATGATGTCTGACAAGGAGCATGTCGGGTTGATGTTCTCTATCAGAGCCTGGTTGCAGATCTCCAGTATGATGTTATCGAGATCACAGTTTTTGAGGACTTCTGGGGGGGATCCCTTTCGGACCAGCACTTTTCCCTTGCTTCAAGGTGGACACTGTGGCAAACTCCGTAGCTGTAAAGGGGCCCTCGTCAACGTCAAGATTTGCAAGGACTGCAGGTATCTCGGAAGTGGGTGAACCAGGAGGTCACTCTCTCTTCTGGTCTGCAGCCTGCCAGCTGTCCCTCTCTCACCTTCTTGCGCCCAGTCATCTTGTTTATGACCTTCCTTGACTCCTTGTATCTTTGTTCGCCATGTTCTGCTTCCACCCTCTTCACCTTCTCCAACATCTCCTCTCCTCTGATCCTGTCATACGTGTTGAACAGCTGTTGTTTGGCATTGTTCAGCTCCTCCCGACTCTCTACGGTCCCCTCTCTCTCATAGCTCTTGTGTGCCTCTGAGAGCTGCACTCGCGCTCGAACAACTTCAGGGTGTTTAGAACTAGTGGAGGCTCTGAGTCTCCCCTTTATCGGTAACCATTTCCTGGTTGCCTCTTCGTTAGCAGAGAGGAACTGCTCGTACGTTGTTGGCTCTCCCTCCTCGGCCAGGCTCTCACCTCCGCTGTGTAGTTGGCCTGGAGTTCAGGGCTTCCCACAAAGAGAGCTTTGAGGTCTTTTAAGGGAACAGCACAAAGTTATGGGTACAGATATGTGAATAACACATGGCTGAAAATCCGAAACCAAGAAGTGCAAGCCTTCACCGAGCACATTAACTCAGTGGACAAGAACATCAAGTTCACACATGAGGATGTCAAAGACAATAAGTTGCCTTTTTTGGACTGTAATGTCCACATTGGAGAAAACAGAGGCATCCATGTCACACATACCGATCAATATCTACTTTTTGACTCACACCACGCACTGGAGCACAAACTGGGCATTATCAGAACCCTACAACACAGAGCTGATAATGATCATACCAGCCCACAAACCATAAAGAAAGAGCATAGGCATTTGAGGGAAGCCCTCAAAACCTGTGGTTACCCTGGCTGGTTGTTTGTGAAAAGTGTATCCGGTTCCAGGAATAACAAGAACAGACTGGATGAGGAGGAAAAAGGTGACAGACGCAAAAATATTGTCATATGTGTATCAGGTCTATCTGAGAAACTCAGAAGAATGTTTCACCAACACAACATCCCAGTACACTTAAAACCAGGCAACACCCTGAGACAGAGACTGGTGCATCCTAAAGAGAAGACACCCCACACCCACAAAAACAATCTGGTGTATGCTATCCAGTGTAATGATGAATGCCTTGATTCATATATTGGGTAAACCAAACAACCACTAAGCCGGCACATGGCACAGCATAGACAGGCAAACTCTTCAGGCCAAGACTCAGCTGTCTATTTGCACCTCAGGGAGAAACAGTACTCCTTTGAGAACAAAAATGTACAGATTCTGGACAGGGATGACGGATGGCACATAAGAGGAGTAAGGAAAGCCATCTATGTCAAGGTTGAAAAACCATCCCTCAACAGAGAAGGTGGTCTGCGACACCACCTGTCTCCCGCATACAACACAGTTCTTTTAACCATTCCTAAAAGACTGCCATTTAGCCTACAACAAATAACAGGAGTTAGAAACATGCTGGTTACAGAAGGTGACCAGAATGTTATTTGTGCCATTTGTTTTCAACTGAATGGAATGCTTACATGGGTTATTCCGACTATTTTGAACTGGTAGTAGTCGATCCACAGCAATCGTTCTGCCACACAATACCTCAATGCTAACGAGAGGAATTTACACTTCAACGACTGTCGTTGGCTTTGACAGTCAGGATTGTTTGTTTGCATTAAAACAGTTGTTTTTCTCACTATGATAGGGCAAAACCATCCTTGCCTAGGTACACCCTCCAGGTTTTGGAGTATAAATATTTGGGCTTTTGGCACCAGCCGCTGGACTAGATCTGACTAATTGAAGTCTATGAGCATGAACTGATGCCCTGAAATGACAATGATCTGGATGAATGAGAACGTTCATAGACACATATTAATGTTATGTTTATTAATTTGTATATAATAAAGGGGCAACCACAATTAAAACCGCAACAAGTGATCACTGTTTTATATCGTTGCTGCTATTATGACCATGATAATTTACTATCAATTTCATTAGACCCCTGTGCACTGTTATTAGCAGAGTGACAACAGCTGTGCATTATGCTGCATTTGAAGAGCCATTACATTTGCCTGGAGGTTATGTATTTGCTGGGGTTTGTCTGTTTTCTTGCTTGTTAGAACATAACTCAAAACAGTTACTGCCGGGTTTTGATGACAGTAAATGTCAAACATTAAATAAGGAACAAGTGATTAGATGTTAGGAGTGATCAGGATCCCCGTCTGGATTCAGGATTATTTAAAAATATTATTTTATTGGGAGAAAGGGACTGGCGGAGGTTTGCGTTCTCTGTGCACTTTTCTAGTTGTTCAGTTCAGTTCAGTTTTAGTTTATTCGGAACATGCATATGATAATGCATGATTCGCCTTGTCATTGTCTCCTGTAGGTTCTGACTAAGTTTAGACTTTACTGTCATGGTCTGCATCCTGGTCATGCTTGTATTTTGTAGACTTCAGGTTTCAGGTAGCTTGCTCTGTTGCTGCGAGCGGATAAGTAGGCAGGTGGACACAATCAGCATTTAGTGTCATCGATAAAACCTGCATTCACATAAGCATGCTAAAAATTTTCTTAGTGATTTTGATGTTTTTGCTATAGTTTTCGCCCAAATAAGTAGGTTTTTGTTTAAACATTTCTGGTTTTATTTATGTCTTTCTGGGTTGTCACTAGTGATATGTACCGAAATCAGTACTTTTATAGGCACCGACCGAATTCCAAAAGGACTACCGGTTATTGATTTAACTTCAAATCAAAAGGTTCCATATTTTGATACCTTTGTTGCACAATACGTCCCGTCTGGTTGTAGACTCGGCCGGCTCAAACACTTGGCGGGCAAACAAGCACTCAAAAGGCACTTGGTCGGAACTGCCTCTAGATAATATTGCAATGTTTCATGCCAACAAAGCAAGTCTGTCTCATAGAAAACACTCAAACGTACAGCAAGGCTCCAATTTTTAAAATGCGTTAGATCGATGGTACTTTACACTACATTTTCCGTAGACATGCTTCAGATTAGCTTTAGCAATTTTACATGGTGATTTCAACACCTCAAAATTGAGTAATGATAACCATAACTAAGATGCATGTTACAATATTATAACATACCATATGAATTTGATTTCGTTACATCCCTAGTATGAACAAAAGCGATTCAGCCTAATGTAAAAGACTACTCCCTGACGAGGCAACACACTGTAGTGTTCATCTAATGCAGGGGTCGGCAACCCAAAACGTTGAAAGAGCCATATTAGAGCAAAAATACAAAAAACTAATCCGTCTGGGGCCACAAACAATGAAAAGCCTTATATAAGTCTTAAAATAAAGACAACACATGGTGTAAGTGTCTATAATAGCTATAATAGCCTACTATCAAAATTACTTTGTGTCGCAGGCTGAAGC
Organism: Nerophis lumbriciformis; assembly: GCF_033978685.3. Taxonomy (NCBI): domain Eukaryota; kingdom Metazoa; phylum Chordata; class Actinopteri; order Syngnathiformes; family Syngnathidae; genus Nerophis; species Nerophis lumbriciformis. Next base: position 25,958,389 of record NC_084557.2, read on the forward strand.
AAATCTTTGTTGACAGAAATGTTAAAATTTAATATTTATTCTACACATTTTTACAACATTAGTAAATCAGAGGCTACTCAGAAGGTTAAAGTTAAAGTACCAATGATTGTCATACACACAGTAGATGTGGCGTAATTGTTATGATCACCCCCTGGGAGGTGAGGGGAGCAGTGAGCAGCGGCGGTGGCCGCGCCCGGGAATCATTTTGGTGATTTAACCCCCAATTCCAACCCTTGATGCTGAGTGCCAAGCAGGGAGGTAATGGCTCCCATTTTTGAACTCACGACCTACCGATTTCAGGGTGGACACTCTACCCACTAGGGCGGACACTCTAACCACTAGGCCACTGAGCAGGTGAGATAACTCCTGGAAATTACCGGCTTTAAATGGGCAAAGGTATAGATGTGTGTGTCCAAGTTAAAGCAACGGCAGGTTGTCTTCTTTAAATATAATTTTTACAATCTTTGGCAAGCTAGGTAATGTTTGCTGTGGTCTGGAACAACACGGCACACAAACAACTATCAGAAATGCAGCCAATATAGCCCATACAGATAATGTGTCATGAGACATGTAAAACTAAATTATATACAAAGAAGATACAAATAAAGGATATTAAATGAGCTCAAATATACCTACAAATGAGGCATAATGATGCAATATGTACATACAGCTAGCCTGACTAGCATGTTAGCATTGATTAGCTTGCAGTCATGCACTGACCAAATATGCCTGATTAGCACTCCACACAAGTCAATAACATCTACAAAGTGCACCTTTGTGCATTCACACACAGTATAAAACTTTTGGTGGATAAAACGAGACAAAGAAGGAGTGGAAGATTTTACATGTAAACAAAGTGTTGCGTCACAGTCCACACTATGGTGAGTTCAAGAACTGCTGGAATTAGTAGGACAAAACGCTGTTTACCAAATACTCTCATCAGTGAAGCATACACACAAACATATTAAACAGTGGGCTTTCTAACTATTGGGAAGGTTTGTGTCATGTTTGTCCTCAAACAAAAAACATACTAAAACAAAAATATATATTTTATATATCTTTTTCCATTTTCAATCCTTTTTTTTTTAAATGCTCCAGGGAGCCACTAGGGCGGCACTAAAGAGCAGCATGCGGCTCAAGAGTCGCTGGTTGCTCACCCCGATCTAATGTATTGGAATTGAAACTGCATGCAAAGTCTAGTATATAATGTGAATGAGACTCAGAAATGTATTAAAATCAAGAAAATACGGACAACACAAATGTAAATATCAATATCAACCCACAGTTAAGTGTTAAATAAAAAATAAGATGTTACTATTAAACAAATTAACATTTATTAACACATGAACACACACAGAAACACTGAAAATTGGCACTGTTGAGTACAGGGAACCTCACCCAACAGTTGCAACATAGCAACCATAGCATGTGTTTTTTGTTCTCAAACATCTCTCCTGAGAATATGCATGCATGCACTGCTGTGATTGACAGTCATGAAAGCCAATCATTCCATTCAGGCTGAATGACAATTTTGGTTAAAGTTAAAAAAATATAGTGTAAAAAAAAAAAAAATTATATTATATTGGGTGATAAATAAACCAATAGTTTCTGCGCTGCATACTGAAGAAAAAAAGAAATTAGAAAATTAATTAGCAGCGGGCAGACCTACGTGCTAATGATTTGCTCCAGTGGCTCATTCTCTTGTGCCAATAAGGATGTTCCCCAGAGCCTCCCTTCACCTGTTGTTAACAACATTCTCTCAGGGCTTTCTGTCAAGTGCTGACAATAAGGAAAAACATATGGCCGCCTTTATTTGTTAAAACTGCATGAGCAGTATCCCTGGGAGGCCAGTTTGACCCTCTCCAGCAGTCTTTAAACTGCAAATTAAACAGAAATGGGTTTCTAACCTGAAGTCATTGTGCTTCGCTCACACACACGCATGCACGCGCACACATTAGGGTAAATTGCAAGACAACTAGTACAAAATACTTCACAAAATCAAAAGACCCATTTCACAGCTCACAATAAAATATGGGGTCATTCTTCTAAATTGAACACATTTTATCATTGATAAGTTCTTTAATACACTAAACAAGAAATATGTGCTTATGAAAACATAATGTTAAGGTAACCATATTTTTATTACCGGAAACCTGGAACCAAACTTACAAAATGATTTGTAACCAAAGACACAACTTTAGATGGGCTTCTCAGAGTTACATTATGGCTAAAATTCAAATGTCTTTGGTCAATTTCAATGGTGTAACAATAACTTGGATATCTCTGTAATGATAGAAATAAGGTGTCATTGTCTGAGAAAAAAATGGCCTGTAAGAAATAGCTCCAGTTTAAAGTCTTCCTGGACAAATGAAAAAACATAGTCAGAGGTGTACCGATACAACTTTTTGACTTCTGATGTAAGAACCTTGAGTATTGGTCGACACCGATATTGATATTGATATTGAGTTCTATTTTCATACAAAAGGCACACCAAATTATAAGGCGCGTTAAAGGGGTTATTAGTAAAGATAATACTTAAATAAACAATATCTACAGTATCTATATTTTTTGTTCTTTATCCCCATTATTCTCCTTATCCTGTTTTTCATCCTCAGCCTCCATGTTTGTCCATCTATAAAGTGCTGCAGAGATGATCTTTCCCAACAGTTTTTTTTGTAATATAAATACTGTAAGCATGACAGTTTTTGAAAGAAGTGCTAAATTGGCCCTTATGTGTGAATCTGAGTGTGAATGTTGTCTATCTGTATTGGCCCTGCGATGATGTGGCAACTTGTCCAGTGTGTGCTCTGCCTACCGCCCCAGTGCAGGTGGGATAGGCTCCAGCACCCTTGGGACCGCAAAAGGGACAACCGGTAGAAATTCAAATCAATGGGCCAATGAAAAACAATTACAACCAAGACATATCCATCACCTTTCTAAAAAAAAAAAAAAAAGACATGACATGAAAACAGAAGATATGTGGATTCATGTCTCAGATGTTGGATTATTTTCCTTAGTTATGTGTTTATTTCCTTTCCAGTGCTCTTCTTTAGTTACTCTTCCTGTCTGGCTCCCTGAGCGCTGTTTCACTCCGCTTTCTCTGACTGGCAACAGGAGCACACCTGGTTCTGGTTGCTAATCAGGTTGCTATGAATGCATCCCTCGCCCTCCAGTCAGGGCTTGAGGATTGCCTAGGTTACAAACAATGTTACATATGTTGCTGAACTCCTTGTGTTTAAAAATTATCTTACCAGCACATCGCCCTCCTGTCTGCTACATCTTGAGGTCACAACTGCCGCAGCCATGCGCGTTCGTGACAGAATCCTCGAGCCAGAAATAAATGACTTTGCAGCTCCCGGGCTTTCCAGAACCCAAGTTCCACTGGTGTTTGCTTCTCGGCTTCCCAAAGTCCAAGCCTTGACTCCTCCTACCCGAGGCTTCCCAAAGCCCCAGCTTTGCTTGTGCCCGCTCCACAGCTTTCCAAAGCCCAAGCACCACTTCCTCCGGCTCCAAGACTTTCCAGAGCCCGGTCTCAGTAGCTCAAAACTCATCTTCCTGCTGGTCCGGTGACGGTTCCTCTGGAGCCCACCGTGCTGTCCATCCTGGCGTATTGTTGGGACTCAGCACGGGACATGTCGTTCTCCCCCGTCCTAACATCCTTCCCTGGCTTTGACGGTGGGGGACGCCATCGGCCAACATCTCCTTCTTCCGATAAGAAGCGTCTGGCATCCGCTTTGATAGGGAGGGGCTACTCCTAGCGGCTGTGCGGCGGACGCATAGCTCCGTTCATCGCTGGTGTGTCCATTGCAGACAACATCATCTCCAGTGGGTCAGTTGCCACTTCCAATTTCGCCTCCAGGGAGTTTGACGCTACCTTCAGTGCCGCTTCCTGTGGGTCTATCGCCAATGCCACCTCCAGCCTTGCCTCCAGTGGGTACGACGCCACGTTCAGACTTGCCTCTAGAGGGCTCGCTTCAAACAACACCGTCACCTCTAGCGGGACCACTTCCTCCACAACAGAGCACTGTGCTGATCTCCCTCATTGCACGTCGCGAAGATAGCTGTTCCATGGACGCCCCGGCGCCATCAGCAGCCATGCCCAGGATTTGGGTTTGGACCACAATTGCTGCTGAGGATTTATTCACGTTCACATCTGCCTCCTCGTCGGCCACGTATGTGGCAAGTTTATGGACGCCCTCAGTGTCATTCGCAACGACGCCCGGGACTTAGGCGTTGACCTGAGCAGCTGCTGAGGTTTTGTTTCTGCTTGCCTCTGCCTCCTCGTCAGCCACATCTGTGGCCATTCCGTGGACGCCCACTTCGCCCACCCCTCGACTCTACCTCGCTGGCTGCTGGGATACACGGCTGGGTGGCTCTCCCCCAAGAATTCCAGCCTCTCTCCCTGTTTTTTTTGGACTAAGTTGTCTGGTGTCCGTCTTTTGGGGGAAGGGCTACTGTGAGGGCTTGTCAATTAATGTCTCACATGTTAGATTGTTTCCCTTAGTTTCTGTTTATTTATCTTATGAGCGCTCTTCTTTAGTACCTCTTCCTTTCTGACTCTCTGAGCGTTGTTCCGCTCAGCTGTCTCTGATTGGCAACGTAAGCACACCTTGTTTTGGTTGCTAATATGGCTGCCAGAAATGCCTGCTTCGCCTTCTAAAGTCTTGTTGCTGTGAAATTGTAAATATATGACTGAATGCATGTGTGACGGTCCACAACTGTATGTGTTAAAATACAGCTTCACACTGTTATCAACATCATTGACAATCAGGTGGATTATAGAGTTATTTATTGCAGTCTCCTGTAACACAGTGCAAATTGAAACGTGATGAGTTCCCTTCGGTCACGGGACTATCTCTCATAAAGCCTTACAGTTCTGATATGTTTTACATTAAAAACAATAAATACAGTTTCATATTGCAAAACAAAAAATAGTACATAGTGTTGTTTGAACTAGGGTTTTGCAGTAATCATAATCAGATTCAAATTTTGTAATTGGTCTCACATATGTATGTCGGTGGAAATAAATCTGCAGTGATGCTTTTGTTTATAGGCAAAATAAACAGTAAAAATTCAGTCACAGTTGTCCTACATGATGTCCCTGAACTCGGCAGCACAGCGCGACAGGGGTTAGTGCATGTGCCTCACAAAACAAAGGTCCTGGGTTCAATCCCCGGGCTCGGGGTCTTTCTGTGTGGAGTTTGCATGTTCTCCCCGTGACTGCGTGGGTTCCCATCGGGTACTCCGGCTTCATCCCACCTCTAAAGACATACACACTAAATTGGCCCAAGTGTGAACGTTGTCTGTCTATCTGTGTTGACCCTGCGATGAGGTGGCGACTTGTCCAGGGTGTACCCCGGCCTTCCGCCAGAATGCAGCTGAGATCGGTTCCAGCACCCCCCGCGACCCCAATAGGGACAAGCGGTAGAAAATGGATGGATGGATGGATATCCCTGAACTCACCTCGCATATCGAAGATGGCTGCCATGCGGTTGATACACCAAGCTGTGGCCTAGCTGAGCAGCAATTATCCACAATAAAACAATCACAGTAGCATGAAATAAAATATTACCTATAGCACGGTGCAAACTGAATTGTGGTATCCACTTTGGTCACGGGATTATCGCAGTAAAAGTACATTTGTGTATGTACGATAGGGTAGGTCTTTATTGTCATTGCACAAGTACAACAAAAATTTATTTTAAGCACAAACCCGTTCAAGATTAGACAAACAAACAGTGTACAGGGTTGCAGAACAGGAACGCTGATGGGTCGCCACAAGGCGCCCGTAAAAGATGGGAAAAAGGTAAACGCTGGGGGAGGATGAATAAAAAATACAATCTCGACTGGGCTCCTAAGGGGGCCCAGTCGAAAAAACCTCCATAGCAAAGCACATATACATATTACAACATACAACTCGAGACTTTCCACAGAGGGGAGGGAGTGGGGGCTCTTCAGGCGCTGCCCAGCCGTCCATCACTTCTAAAGGATTCGCGTCAAGGGCGTTGTAAGGGGGGTGGGGTATGTGTGTGTGGCGTATATTTTTTGTGGATGCATGTGTGTGTGTAAGCCTGCCGCGTGTCTCTGTTCCGCGGCCTTGGTGTTGTGCAGCCTATAGTCAGTCCAAAGTCAACAACAATAGGTGTGTCACTCTAAGATATAGTTTTGGCTATTAAGAATTAGCAAACATTCTTAAATGTTCTTTAAACTTTACAATCAAGGTGGAGCCATAAACACTGAAGCGGGGCTTTAAACATAGTTTGCTATTAGCTGGCTAGCGGCTAACGTTTCTCCGTAGTGTTTTAGCTCCTCCTAAATCCTCGCCACCATGGTGACAAATTTTGTTCCTTACAAGTATCATCCCTGCTGGACTAGGAATAGCTAAACATGCTTCACTACACACTGCAGGAGGTTATAATAACTCACTGCTAACAGCAAGCTAGCGCTCCTCAATGTAAACAAAAGGATGGGTCTTCACAGATATTGATTGTAATGATATCAAGAACAAGAGCCGTATCTAGTCGATACTACAATGATTACATCAATATTTTTTATCATCCTAAAATCTGTTTTCCCTTATATTTTTTTGTTATGGTTATAAACTCAGGGATTATGTTTCTCGACACATGAGGACTTTAAATATGACCAATGTATGATCCTGTAGCTACTTGGTATCAGAGTTATACCCACATTTGTGGTATTACCTAAAACTTGTGTAAAGTATACAAACAACAGAAGAATAAGTTCTTTCTACATTTAACAGAAGTGTATATGTAACATGTTAAAACAGATAATAACCAGATATTATCACTAAATAAATAAATAGATTAATAATCCATTTTCTACCACTTGTCCATCATATTATTGACAAAATAATACAACCAGAAATGACACAATATGTTACAGCCAAATTAGGAGCATTAGAAGTAGTCATGTCCACACGAACACGGAGAGATTCAAAAACACATATCCAAGGTTAAATTGATCTCCATTCACACAAGTCTAGTTTCAAAACTGTCTATGTCTACATGCATGTTATCATGCACATTTTGTCCAATCAGAAGCCTGGGAAAAGCAGCAACAGCTGACTTGGTGGTATATATTACACCTATGTTATTATAATGTTTATGTTGATATACTAGACGTACAATGATATGTACATTATCTTTAAAACCAGCCTGCACTTACACAGAACCTGTGTAAATCTGTTTTTGTTTTTTTGTGTTTAATGCTCGCATGTACGCCTGTGCTGCTGAAACCCAACACTCATGGAATTGTAACATGTTTAATCAGCAACATGGTGATATATTACATGCACAGTGAAGTGTACTAAAATCAGCACGCAATATGGAGCCAAGGAAGCACTTTTGCACGTTTAAGTGCTTATTTAAAGGGCACTGTCGTGCGTGTGCCGCTGCAAAACTCATGAAATTATAAAGCATTTAATAATCGATACAGTGCAATGGAGTGAACATTGTCTTTAATATCAGTACACACTAAGAAGGAGGACGCTACATCATGTCGCTTTTTACGTGCATGTACGGTCGCGCCTGGCTCCATCTACACAAATGGAACCAACACACAAAAATTTACTTCATGATCCGTTGTTAAATAAGGACTAAAATCATAAAATAATGTTGCATCTTTCTTATGACACAGAGCAAAAAGTCTTGCTTGTCAAAGTTGTCCCCTCAGGTGGAGGTTCCACAGCAATCGTATCCAAAACAGCTGACTGTTATTAGCACTGGCGGGAGTGTTGCAAAGCCCATTTTTATGCGTCTTTTTTGTCAATGTAGAGTGAAAATAGCAGCATGTTTACGTTCAAACATACAATAAGTCCCCTTAAAGTGCGTTTAAAGGCAGCAAGGCAGTGTTGTTGGGGTTTGGAAATGACAGCGCCAGTGTTGGGTTAGCTACTGAAAACCAGTAACTAGTTACAGTTACTAGTTACTTTATTTCAAAAATAACTCAGTTACTAACTCAGTTACTTACACCAAAAAGTAATGCGTTACTGTGAAGGTAATCTATTTAGTTACTTCTACTTTTTTTTTTTAAAGCTCCCATTAATGCCCTTTTAGCCTTCATTTCAGTACTGTTATTGCACTGGAGAATAATACAATGTGTTGACATGCATTTGCATCACTGAACTCTGCTAAGCAATGTGGTCTACATACAACACACAAAGACAAAGATATGTTTCAAAGGGCCAATTTATTTCAGGCCAGAACTAATTGACAAAACTATTTTAAATAGCTGCAACATATTACAGCATAATAACAACATAGCTGTAAACCTGGCTTCACCTAAGGAAGGCACACGTGACATACACAAAGCCTAACCAGGCAGATTTTAATTGTTGTTTTGGGCAGTAGACGGGATCTTTGATCCAAGACACAACTTACATTTAACTAAAATGTTCTTTTCTTTGTGCTCGACAAAAGAAAAGAAGTGAGAATATCTCATACTTGCAAACCCTCCCGAATTTCAGTGCCTCTCCCCGGGACAACCATTCTCCCAAATTTCTCCCGATTTCCAGCCGGACTTAAGGCATGCTCCCTCCAGGTCCATGCGGACCTGAGTGAGGACAGCCTGTCGTCACGTCCCCTCCCCTTCCCACACCCACACCCAGACACACACAGAGCGCGCCTCTTGTGACACAAGAGATTCAGAAGGACGACACTGCAGCGCTGCAATAAAACACACTCAGATCTTCTGTTTCTAGCCGATACTACATAACAAATAACGTAAAATAACGCAGTAACGCATCATGTAGTAACGGTAACTGAGTTACTGAATATAAAAAATAACGCGTTAGATTACTAGTTACCGCCGAAACTAACGGCATTACAGTAACGCGTTACAAAGTAATAATTGGAGTACAAGTCTTTGTTTATGCTGTGTACACGCATAGGCTAAGTGGAGAGGTTTGGAACTCTACTCTTTGGCCAGCGTTTGCAAAAGTCTGCATTTTTAAGGACAAAAGTATGCGTTTGCGTGTGGATAAGAGGCCGAAACGCAGAGATAAGTATGTGTTTATTAAATATCCGTGTTCGTGTGGATAGAAGAGAGAAGTTTTCTAGTGTGTTCACGGTCTTATTTAATGCCAAAATTGTACTTTGATTGCAATAGGAAATGTATGTTTAACATATCAGAAGATTTTCTTTGTTAAAATTAAGCAATTATGCTTCACGCCCTTTATTTAGAGAAATATCAAAGTATCGGAAAGTATCAAAATACATTTTGCTACCGGTACCAAAATATTGGTATTGAGAAAATCCTTACTGCATATTCATTTATTTATTTATCTTGTTTTTATTTTTTCTATTAATTTGGTTCTTACTATTTTACAAGTTGTATTATTAAAATTTTCCAACATTCCTCAGATGAGCCATCTGCCTCAGGGGTTATCGGCCGTGCTTGTGGGGGCGCTTTTGTGTCAGCGTCCTGGTGGCCATGGTCTGATGACCTCCTGGTGTAGATGGCTCCTGTTATTGTGGTCACCCATGTGTCTCCTCTGTATTCAGCCATGCAACCATGTGTCCATATAGTTGCATATTGTGTGTTTGTGTTTGGTATCTGTGTCCGTGCGTACATATGTGAGTGATAATGGGGGCTATGGGTCACCGGGGTATTGTTTTTAACTTTGTAAAGCACTTTGCGTTGCATTTCTTTTATGTATGAAAAGCGCTTTATACATAAAGTTTGATTGATTGATTGATTGATTGATAGTGGTGAGTCAAAACATATTCAAAATTTGACAGTAAATCATCAATAAAGCTGCTGACAGAACTCTGAACTTTACATTACACCCTCTACTTAAGGGATGCCCTCATCCTCATCTTCTTGGATTCGTTCTCAAACCCCAAGGAAAGATCATCAAAGATTCCTTTACAGCTGGTGGATCCCATGTGTAGCTCTAATGGTGTTAGATGTTCTCTACTTATGTGGGAATAAGAAATCATGGAAATAATTAAGGCGTAAGGCTCTTTTAATCTGAGGAGAGTGTGTCGGTAACACAGTTAAGATACGTACAACATCACCTGAAGAGACGCTCCTCTTTAGTTGCCTGCTCTTGCAGGGCTTAAGTGAAAAAAGCCGAGCAGTTGCACAAATTCTGGCCACGCGGCATTTCCTCCCTTGACGTGCATCTTTTATTCCACAGCTCAATCCAAGATGTGCGCTCTGGGTGGAGCAACTCCAAAAGGTGGCCGTTTCCCTGTCAAATCTGGCCCTGTTCCTAATCTCATATCTGCATGCTGTCAATACTTTAGCAATGCACAGAAGTGATGCTGGGTAACAGTTCAAATAAAAAAATTACAACTTTTACTCCTCAGACTGATGTGCCTATCAGAATCAAATGAAACAATTGGGCATGCCTGTAACAGTACAGTGGGAGAAGGAGACGACACGGAGGCAGGGACGTTGTTTAGCTTGCAGGGTGTTTATTAATATACAAGAATGGAGTGGGTGTCTAATCCAAATATATGTAGTGTGACTATGTGAAGCGATTATATGCAGAGTGTTACCGGGTGGTGTTGAAGGTGTGTGTTGTGATCGGTGCGGAAGTCCAGAAAGAGCAGGGCAGCCTCGGAGGTGCGGGGACAGGCAGGTGTTCAGGGGCTGCAGCGAGGCGTCGTTGTCCGGAACGACACAGGACAAGTAACAATGAGCACAACGGAGGGGAAACACAAAGAGCGAGGTAACACATAGGCAAGGAAGCTAGAGACGTGTAAGGCTTACTGTACTGGTACATGTAGCTACGTTCTGGCACTGGAACGCAGGATGCGCTGGCTGATGAAGGCAGGGATCTCATCAGCGTCAGGTGTGTTGATTGTAGAGTGAGTGCGTTGACGTGGCTGCTGCAGGAGAGGGACGCCCTTGGGAGCAGAGTGAGAAGCGGCAGGTATTTGAACCGTAGCAATGCAGAGCAAACACAATATCCGTCCATTTTCTATTGTTTAGTACATCTAAATTTCTACTTATTTACGCTGTTTTAACATACGTCTATTTATAGTAGGAAAGCCACGCAATTGTTTTTACATGAGACTCAAGTAGTACCGCGCATAGCACCCACGTCGGTGCTCCTGGGTTTTCGTCATTAAATACATTTTTACCCTACGCCTTCTGCCTCTTCAACCTGGAGTGCCAGATCAACACACCCTAAGACCCCAGGATACATCACTGAGGATGTGCCCCAGTGCATCCTTAATATGTTTCTTGTACAGTCTGTCACATAAAAAATAGACATGTCCGATAATATTGGCCTGCCGATATTATAAATGTGTTAAAATGTAATATCGGAAATGATCTGTATCGGGTTTTTTTATTATCTGTATCGTTTTTTTTGTTTTTGTTTGTTTTTTAATTAAATCAACATAAAAAACACAAGATACACTTACAATTAGTGCACCAACCCAAAAAAATTCTGGTTCCTACATTATATATCAATATATATCAATACAGTCTGCAAGGGATACAGTCGGTAAGCACACATGATTGTGCGTGCTACTGGTTCACTAAAAGTACTAAGCTTTAACAGTAAATGTTACTAATTTTCATTAATTACTAGTTTCTATGTAACTGTTTTTATATTGTATTCTTTTTTATTCAAGAAAATGTTTTTAATTTATTTATCTTATTTTATTATTTTTTTTTTTAAAGTACCTTATCTTCACCATACCTGGTTGTCCAAATTAGGCATAATAATGTGTTAATTACGACTGCATATATCGGTTGATATCGGTATCGGTAATTAAAGAGTTGGACAATATTGGAATATCGGATATCGGCAAAAAGCCATTATCGGACATCCCTAATAAAAATGATTTGAAGTGCATCAATTTGCCTGAAATAAAAAACATTTATGTGCCCACTATTTGTGAAGAACTGGTTCGGTCAAAATGTGTTTGTTTCTCATGTGGACTAAGCAGGAAAAGCAACAATTAACAATATGTCAACTCTTTAATGCCCCAACAAAACAGTCGTTTTCCTCATCAGACCTACTCCCTGTTCCCTTATTTGTTGCTAAGCCTTCTGGTTAATGTAGTATATACACGTTAAGCATAACACTGCATTCTCACATGTATGCATCTATTTTTTTAATTAAGCTGTATTTATCAAGGGTAAAGCAATTAAGAACAGATTTTAATTTGCAATGCTGATGGAGCAAAGAGGCAGGATTGACAAGAGAGACATGTTGAAGTGTGATGATAATCTCATCGTCTCTCATTTATCCACAAAAACTAGCGTGATAGATTGCTATTAACAGGTCATAAATGCGTTGGAACATTTATGTATACGTCTGCAACTTGTGGACGACCGAGCAAACGGTGGACAACAAGGAAGCCTTTAGTGGTGTTTCTTTCTATAATTATGATTAATCATTACTATTATTAGTTCAAATTAATTAAAACGTTATAGTGATTTGACTATCAGCCAGCCACGAATCAAAAATAATAACCTTAACTGCAATATTTTATCAAATTGTAGACCAATCTCGAAGTTGCCATTTTTATCTAAGGTCCTAGAGAAGGTTGTTTATGGTCAACGTCTGTCTTATCTTAACTCAAATGATATTGGGGGGAAATTGCAGTCTGGTTTTAAATCACAACATAGCACAGAAAACTTCCCTTTTTTAAAAGTTTTTAATGACCTGCTTTGAGCTATGGAATGGTAAATTTGTGTGCTTTTAGATTTGACAGCTGCCTTTAATACGGTAGGCCACAGCATTCTTTTAACTTGGAGTCTTGTGTGGGTATTGAGGGTACAGCCCTAAAATGGTTCCAGTCATTTTTTAAACAGCAGGGGTTTTTCTGGAAATCTAGGCCAGGGGTCGGCAACCCAAAATGTTGAAAAGCCAAAAATACACACACAAAAAATCTCTCTAGAGCCGGAAGAAAATAAGACCCTTAGAATAGTGTTATAATGAAGGCAACACATGATGTAAGTGACTCAATTAGCTATAATAACCTGCTATGTGTCGCAGGCTGACGCAAATCTTAGTTGACAGAAACGTTGAAATGTAAAATTTAATCTACACATTTTTACAACATTGTAAAACAGTAAAACGGAGGCTTCTCAGAGGGTAAGATAACTACTCAAAATGACAGTATAGATGTGTGTGTCAAAGTTAAATGGTCTCTTCTTTTAATGGATTTATTACAATCTTTGCAAGCTCGTTAAAGTTTGCTGTGGTCTATAACGGCACACAAACGGCTATCTGTGTCAAGACGTGGACTATGGAGTGATTGTTTTCCCGAGATGCAAGTGAACTTGGATCGGACATGGCTTGAAAGTGGGTACATGATTTATTTTAAACACTAACAAACTACAAAACAGAAGCAAACAAAAGGCGCGCACAATGGCGGAGATAAAAAATTTGGCGAATGAAAACAAAACTTGCACAAAGGCAGAAACTGTGAACATGAAATAAAAACAATTACTGTGGCATGGGACTGTGAACATGGTTTGATACGAGAGGATAGCAGGGTTAGAAAGGATATGACACCAGGACGAACAACAGAAAATGAAAAGCTTAAATAACACAGACATGATTAACAATAGGTGCGTGACTCAAAACAGGTGCGTGACATGACAGGTGAAAACTAATGGGTTGCTATGGAAACAAAAACAATGGAGCGTAAACAGAAACTAAAGAGTCCAATAACTAAACAAAACAAAACATGACTAAAACAAAACATGATTACACAGACATGACAATCTGACATGCAAATATAAATTAAATACACAGAGGACATAAGCAAAGGGAAATAAATGAGCTGAAATATACCTACAAACGAGGCATAATGATGCAATATATACATACAGCTAGCTTAAATAGCATGTTAGCATTAATGAGCTTCCAGTCATGCACTGATCAAATATGTCTGATTAGCACTCCAACAAGTCAATAACATCAACAAAGGTCACCTTTGTGCATTGACGCACAGCATAGATAGTTTGGTGGACAAAATGAGACAAAGAAGGAGTAGCATAAAACAAGTCTTTATGTGGCAGCGTCGGAGAAAGTTGTACATGTAAACAAACTACAGTGAGTTCAAGGACCGCCAAAATTAGTTGGACAAAACAGCGCTAGTCAAATACTGTAATCAGTGAAGCATGTTTAATATAAACAGTGGGATTTCTAACAATTAGGAAGGTTTGTGTCATGTTTGTCCTCCTACAGAAACCATATTAAAACTAGAAATATATATTTGTACACATTTTTTTTCATTTTCATAAATTTTTGAAAAAGCTCCAGGGAGCCACTTGGGCGAGTCGCGAGTTGCCGACCCCCAGCCTAGAACGTGGAACAGCCTTGCATGATTTATTAGATCCTCCGTGTCCTTGAGCCAATTTAAATTTAGGCTAAGAACATATTTTATGTTTTTATTTCACTGAACTGAACTGAACAATAATGTGTCTTTTAGATATAGGCTGTAAAAAACAATGAACATACACTATTTTAAAATTTTAATGGAAAACGTTTGCTTTTTGAGATTGAAGGACAATTGCACTTTTTGGGGGGAATTTTGCCTTTCGTTCACAATCCTAATGAGAGTCAAGAATAAAAACGGTTGTTATTTTTGCAATCATATACTTGCAGTGTGTATATAGAACATTGATGGAGGGCTTTGAAGGCTACAATGGTGACTCCCATTAGCCGCATTTAGCAAGCGTTTTAATCATCTTTAGAATCCTGGAAAAAAAAAAAAAGTCATGTGTGTTCTTGTCTCTCATAACAATTGTGAAGATAGTCAAATAAAAACACTTTAAGGTTACAAAAAAAACTTAAAACAACAATCACAAGTTCAAAACATCCTAACTTTTGCCGCAATTTTCTGAAAAAGCCGCAACAACATTTTGGCCACAACAATCAATAAGTTTAGGGTAGTAAGACCCCTGCAAAAAAATATGGAATCGCCGAACTTGGAGGATGTTCATTCAGTTGTTTAATTTCGTACAAAAAAAACTGATAACAGACATGACCCAAAACTAGTCATTTCAAATGGCAACTTTCTGGCTTCAGGAAACACACACAGAAAAAATGAAAATAAATTGTGGTAGTCAGTAACCGTTTCACTTTTAGATCAAGCAGAGGAAAAATTATGGAATCATTCAATTCTGAGGAATACATTGCGGAGCCTGCATTACACCTTGGATAGCTCTTGCACCTGGTGGATTGACATGAATCATGGCTCCAACACGAGAGATGTCAATGGAGACAAAGTGCTGAAAGATATTCAAAAAGCCAGAGGTAATGCAACAAAGTACTCATGGTGTGTTGTAGTGTTTTTTGTGTGTTTTTCATGATTCCCTTTTTTTTTTTTTTCACTCTGTTTGATTTAGAAATTAACCTAACACTGATTAAGATAATTAATTTTCTTGATTTTTTTGTGCTTTTTAAAGCCAAAAGTTGCCAATTGAAATGTCATGTCTATTATCTAATTTGTTTATACACAATTTAATAACATCCTCCAAGTCAGGTGATTCCATAATCACAGCTATTGGATATACATTTTAGTGTCTAACTGCAGAAATTATTATTACATACAATATTAACACACCAGGGTTATACGCTATACCGGCATTGGTATAGTACCGCGATACTAATTAATCATATTCGGTACTTTACCGCCTCTGAAACGTACCGGTCTATTTTCCTATGGTCCCCCTTATTTAGAAAAGTATCGAAATACATTTTAATACTGGTACCGGTACTAAAATATTGGTATTGGGACAACACTAGTTGGCGCGCTCTAGACATTTGTGTAAAAGTTGCAGACAGCCCCTTTAAAGGCCTACTGAAATGCGATTTTCTTATTAAAACGGGGATAGCAGGTCCATTCTATGTGTCATACTTGATCATTTCGCGATATTGCCATATTTTTGTTGAAAGGATTTAGTAGAGAACATTGACGATAAAGTTCGCAACTTTTGGTCGCTGATAAAAAAAGCCTTGCCTGTACTGGAAGTAGCAGACGAGTAGCGTGACGTCACAGGTTGTGGAGCTCCTCACATCTGCACATTTTTTACAATCATGGCCACCAGCAGCGAGAGCGATTCGGACCGAGAAAGCGACGATTTCCCCATTAATTTGAGCGTGGATGAAAGATTTGTGGATGAGGAAAGTGAGAGTGAAGGACTAGAGGGCAGTGGGAGCGATTCAGATAGGGAAGATGCTGTGAGAGGCGGGTGGAACCAGGCTGGGAATGACTAAAACAGTAAATAAACACAAGACATATATATACTCTATTAGCCACAACACAACCAGGCTTATATTTAATATGCCACAAATGAATCCCGCATAACAAACACCTCCCCCCTCCCGTCCATATAACCCGCCAATACAACTCAAACACCTGCACAACACACTCAATCCCACAGCCCAAAGTACCGTTCACTTCCCCAAAGTTCATACAGCACATACAGTATATTTCCCCAAAGTCCCCAAAGTTACGTACGTGACATGCACATAGCGGCACGCACGTACGGGCAAGCGATCAAATGTTTGGAAGCCACAGCTGCATGCTTACTCACGGTACCGTGTCTGCGTATCCAACTCAAAGTCCTCCTGGTAAGAGTCTCTGTTGTCCCACTTCTCCACAGGCCAATGGTAAAGCTTGACTGTCATCTTTCAGGAATGTAAACAATGAAACACCGGCTGTGTTATCCATTCTACGGCGGGGGTGCGTTATCCAGCACAACACCTGCCGCAATACACCGCTTCCCACCTACAGCTTTCTTCTTTGCTGTCTCCTTTGTTCATTGAACAAATTGCAAAAGATTCACCAACACAGATGTCCAGAATACTGTGGAATTTTGCGATGAAAACAGACGACTTAATAGCTGGCCACCATGCTGTCCCAAAATGTCCGCTACAATCCGTGACGTCACGCGGCGACCCCATCATACCGAGACGTTTTCAGCAGGATATTTCGCACAAAATTTAAAATTGTACTTTAGTAAGCTAACCCGGCCGTATTGGCATGTGTTGCAATGTTAAGATTTCATCATTGATATATAAACTATCAGACTGCGTGGTCGGTAGTAGTGGGTTTCAGTAGGCCTTTAAGCAAACGTCTGCATCGAGTCTTAGTGTAGATTACTAACAAACGAGTCATACCAAAGACTATAAAAATGGGAGCCATTACCTCCCTGCTTGGCACTCAGCATCAAGGGTTGAAATTGGGGGTTAAATCACCAAAATGATTCCCGAGCGCAGCCACCGCTGCTGCTCACTGCTCCCCTCACCTCCCAGGAGGCGGAACAAGGGGATGGGTCAAATGCAGAGGTTAATTTCACCACACTGAGTGTTTGTGTGTGACTACCAGTGGTACTTTAACTTTAAATCCCACTGTTATTTGTAAAATGTTCACTCTCTCAATTCTTTAATTTTCCTCCTTTTACGGAAGGAAATCTTTGATGTTCCAACAGTGGGTTTTTTTGTTCTTCATGTTCCTCCTGAGATGTACGACATATATAAAGAGGATAATGGGTGTAGCGGGTGTGCCAGTCCTCCGGGGAAGATGTGCTTTGATGTGAACTTTCAAATGTCGAAACAGTCCTGAGCCTCACACGAGTACGCCTCGACACAAATAAGGTTGTCAAATCAGTTCGCTTTGTCTCTTTTAATCTGTTGACATGTCTCTACCTTGTAGTAAAGTTGTTTTATCACAACATTACATGGATCCCCCGCCGCTTGCCATCGTTATTCCCGTTCACGTTTTTTGGAGAAGCTCCCCTAGGTGTGGAAGTAAGCTATTTTCTCTCTCCTCCTATAACTCTGCACTTTTGTCTTCACCACCCTTGCATGAAATTGGCTATTAGAAGGTTCTTTGGGAAAGCCAGACTTAATACTTGACTACAATGGCTCCGTACGTGGTGGATATGTGCCGAAAAATAGTGGAATGATAAATGTGCAGACTCCCAATAAAAACAATACCACTCAATAAAGGGCAAAACTCAACGACTAAACAAGTCAAACAGTTATACAATAGAATAAACGCATAATACCGTGCACAGGGGTAAAAGTCAAGTATTCAGAAAGTGGACGAGACATTTGAGGATTTGTTCCACTATTGAAAGGCTTATCTGGCTGTAAAGTTGAGGAGATAATGTTAGTACCATGCACTCGTGTTGGTATTGTGCATTATAATGTGGTTTGACAATAGAGAAAGAATAGAGCACAGGGGCCAAATCTGGCCAGCCACATGATTTCCAGCCTGGAAATAAAATGCTTAATCCTTTCTCACTAAATATATTTGTGTACTGCATGCAAGTGCATATCTTTTAATATTCAATATTATCAAAATCAAAATATCATATTATCATGTATTCCAAAAATATAGTTTGGTTAAAATAAAGATAAATACTGTACTTAAATATCTGCTTGACTTATGATTTCAAAACAAATTATCAATCAAATTGTAGACTGTTAATTTGACAATAGATTGTATGGCTGAATTCCGCCGACTGACTTTTTTTTTACCGTAAAATCAGCTTTGGTACTGTTTTTTTCCCCCATAAACAGTAAAACATTAAAAATTAAACCAAAAAAACATTAAAACAACAAGATTTTTTTAATTTTATTTTATTTTTTTTAAATACCAGCTCTATTTCTTGAATTGTACCGATAAAAACAGTGGTATTGTTTCTCCATTCCATTCCATTTATTCCATTTGTTATATGCTGTAAAAAAAAATACTGCTTTTTTTGTAAAATTCTGGTGACTGAGCTGACAGTTTTTAAAGTAATTTATTTTTTTGTGGCTTATGTAAAAAGATATATTGTTAATGCATTATATATATATATATATATATATATATATATATATATATATATATATATATATATATATATATATATATATATATATATATATATATATATATAGTTATATATATATATATATATATATATATATATATATATATATATGTATATATATATATATGTATATATATTATATACATATATATATATATATATATATATATATATATATATATATATATATATTACTCATTGTTAAAAGCCGCCCTCTGAGGGCAAAACGCCGCATACGGCTCTAGAGCCGCCCGTTGCTGACCCCCGACTTAACAAGTCAGAGTATTATTGTGTAAATTATCAAATCAAATCAAATCAACTTTATTTATAAAGCACATTTAAAATTTACCACAGGGGTAGCCAAATTATGTATTATTAGTGGTCTTTTAACTTTTTTGTATTTTAGGCTATCAGATTTCCCACTAATAACACATTTTACAAGACCACATTGAACATATCATCATGACGTAACTGACATAATTGATCATTATGAGCATCTGAAGAAGGTCATTATTCAGTTACTCAATAGTTAATAATGATGATTAATAATTACTCAGTAATTATTAATTACTTAGTAGAACTTGTATGCGTCATAATACAATTGCGCTACAACGAACTGGCGACTTTGTTTTTTTTAATGAGCTGGAGACTTCTCCAGAGTGTAGCGCGGCCAGATAAAAAGCAAACGTAGGCTCCAGAGTCCAGCTTGCACCCCGTCAAAAATAATGTGACAGACATTAAATTAATGAAAAAGGCTATTTGTTTTAGCCACCCTTGGTCGTTTTACTCTCACAGCTTTCTTAGAAAATAAGTTTTTAAAGGCCTACTGAAACTCACTACTACCGACCACGCAGTCTGATAGTTTATATATCAATGATGAAATCTTAACATTACAACACATGCCAATACGGCCGGGTTAGTTTACTAAAGTGCAATTTTAAATTTCGCGCGAAATATCCTGCTGAAAACGTCTCGGTATGATGACGTCTGCGCGTGACGTCACGGATTGTAGAGGACATTTTGGGACAGCATGGTGGCCAGCTATTAAGTCGTCTGTTTTCATCGCAAAATTCCACAGTATTCTGGACATCTGTGTTGGTGAATCTTTTGCAATTTGTTCAATGAACAATGGAGACAGCAAAGAAAAAAGCTGTAGGTGGGAAGCGGTGTATTGCGGCAGGTGTTGTGCCGGATAACGCACCACCGCCGTAGAATGCACCCCCTGACTGTTGTGCCAGATAACACAGCCGGTGTTTCATTGTTTACATTCCCGAAAGATGACAGTCAAGCTTTACCATTGGCCTGTGGAGAACTGGGACAACAGAGACTCTTACCAGGAGGACTTTGAGTTGGATATGCAGACGCGGTACCGTGAGTACGCATGCAGCTGCGGCTTACAAACATTTGATCGCTTGCCCGTACGTGCGTGCCGCTATGTGCATGTCACGTACGTAACTGTGGGGACTTTGGGGAAATATGTGTGCTGTATGAACTTTGGGGAGGGGAACGGTACTTTGAGCTGTGGGATTGAGTGTGTTGTGCAGGTGTTTGAGTTGTATTGGCGGGTTATATGGACGGGAGGGGAGAGGTGTTTGTTATGCGGGATTAATTTGTGGCATATTAAATGTAAGCCTGGTTGTGTTGTGGCTAGTAGAGTATATATATGTCTTGTGTTTATTTACTGTTTTAGTCATTCCCAGCTGAATATCAGGTCCCACCCGCCTCTCACAGCATCTTCCCTATCTGAATCGCTCCCACTGCCCTCTAGTCCTTCACTCTCACTTTCCTCATCCACAAATCTTTCATCCTCGCTCAAATTAATGGGGAAATTGTCGCTTTCTCGGTCCGAATCACTCTCGCTGCTGGTGGCCATGATTGTAAACAATGTGCGGATGTGAGGAGCTCCACAACCTGTGACGTCACACGCATATCGTCTGCTACTTCCGGTACAGGCAAGGCATTTTTATCAGCGACCAAAAGTTGCAAAAATTATCGTCAATGTTCTCTACTAAATCCTTTCAGCAAAAATATGGCAATATCGCGAAATGATCTAGTATGACACATAAAATGGACATGCTATCCCCGTTTAAATAAGAAAATCGCATTTCAGTAGGCTTTTATGTCATGGGGCCCTGCTCTGCTGCTCTTACTACTGGCCTCTAGTTCAAAAGGTCAGTATTGTGCATGCGAGAAAACCAGTGGTCATGGAGAGTAAGCGAGCGGGCGCTTTGAAGATGAGTGCTAAATACAGTTTCTTACCCCCATAAAATGGCAGAAAAAAAGGTAGAACATGTATCACTTTCACAGCGAATGGGAGGAGAACGACTTGAAAGAAACTAAGCTAAGCTGTGTGTCACAAAAGCTACCATGCAAACTACCCACATGGTTGACTGCTCTTCCTACATCGGGTGCTTTCTTTTGTAATGCTTTATTTCCCGGTATCTAATAAAAAGGACCTTCATACTGCCTGCCTTCTCTGCGTCCCGGGATTCTGCCAACAATGCCAAATTGCAACCTTAACGCACGCAATTTGTTTAGCAACCCACAAGCTCGTTTACTTTAACTCCAGATAGTTACCTGAAAGGCAGAATAGGTTGCGGTATGGTCAGTGATCCGGTCAATATACCTTATATACCAATACAAAAACGAGCGAGGAGACTCCAACTGGACTTTAGAAAAAAAAAAATTTAACAAATCAATTACTCGCATTCAAGTGAAAACATTTAGAAATGTTTCTGAATGACATTCTGACTATACAATTGCATTTGTGTCCAATTATTGAGCTCTTTTTTAAAGTTGATTTACAAGTGAGTAATAACCTGTGATTAAGCCAAACTCGAAAAATGTGATTAATCTGAGTTAAAACAATTGGTCATTTGACAGCACTTATTTGTGCTGTTATAATATTACGTCTTGTGTATACATTTATATTTATTATTATTTTTTTTTTTTTAAAGATTCTGCCTCTTGGAGGGTCTGCTGAGAAAATGTCTGGGCCTGGGATAAATGTAATGGAGGATAAAATAAGATGGAAATTGCACATCAAAACATACACAAAAGTGGGACTTTGATACTGAACAAAGCAAAACACTTGGGACCGAAACACACTAAAAACTGCCTGTTGTTCACTGGTGTTGTTTTTTTATGAATAATTGTGTGGAGATTTGGGGAAATGACTACAAAAATGCCTTAATTCACTAACCTTACTGCAACAACAAAAAAGTGTGATAATACATTATGCTGGTTATAAACTAAATACAAACCTTCCAAACTTGTATTATATTGTTTTTCTTTAAAAAGGAGCAGAAGTACGACTGCTGGGGAAAAT
Organism: Nerophis lumbriciformis; assembly: GCF_033978685.3. Classification (NCBI taxonomy): domain Eukaryota; kingdom Metazoa; phylum Chordata; class Actinopteri; order Syngnathiformes; family Syngnathidae; genus Nerophis; species Nerophis lumbriciformis. The sequence continues at coordinate 25,980,545 of NC_084557.2, forward strand.
CTCAAATTAAAACATTTTTATGAGCTCACCCAATGCTTAAAACATTTAGCATGTCAGCATGTGGAATACAACTATGTAACAGATTGGGCCCAATGTACCAATAGGATTTATATATATCGACAAATTATAATACGGCAATTATATATCACATATCATCCATCCATCCATCCATTTTCTACCGCTTATTGCCTTTGGGGTCGCGGGGGGCGCTGGAGCCTATCTCAGCTACAATCGGGCGGAAGGCGGGGTACACCCTGGACAAGTCGCCACCTCATCGCAGGGCACATATCATGTATTCCTAATTTAATTAACATTTTATAAATTATTTATTTATAGCATATTAATTATTGTGTTTTAATACATTTAGTTGAATACAAATACATTTGTTTTATCTTTGTTCTTACATTTTGTTATGTATCTATTTAGTTTTATTTCTCCATTACACATATATTTAATCATGTATTTAACAATGGCCATTCATTTTCTCTACCGCTTGTCCTCAGAGTCACAGGGAGGCTTGGCATTGGGCAAGGAGTGCGATGCACCCAAGACTTGCGCCAGTCAATCACACGTAGCACGTATAGACAATCAACCATTCGCACTCACATTCACACCTATGAACAATTTACAGTCCAATTACTAACATGCATACTTTTGGAACGTGGGCGGAAGCCAGAGGGTCCATAGACAACCCATGCATGCATGGGGAGAACGTTTCCGTCAGCCGCCCCCAGGCCAGCTGTGGACAACAGATTTAACTTATCACCACCAATGTGTGAATATGGAGGGAATTAATAGTTTCTCAGTGTGAAGCACTTTTGGTCTCCAAAAAGGTGCTTTGAAAATCCAATCATTATAATTATTATTATCATTATTTTTTTTATTATTATTGCTACTATGCAAACTCCCCACAGATATGCCCAAACAGAGATTCAAACCCCGATCTCCTCTTGACTGTATGGCCAACATGCTATAGAGCACAGGTCCCCAAACTATGGCGCAGCTTCCAAAATCCGTCCCGCGGGAAGTCCAAAGTTAAAAAAAAAATATATACAATTTTTATTTTTATTTTTTTTAATCTGTCCTTTCTAATCCATTTTCTACCGCTTGTTACTCTTGTTGTCCCCTTGCTGCTCAGGCAAATCATATTGTCGAAAAATGCATTTTCCTATCGATAACGTGACATCATTGCACTCAGAATATATATATATATATATATATATATATATATATATATATATATATATATCCATCCATCCATCCATCTTCTTCCGCTTATCCGAGGTCGGGTCGCGGGGGCAGCAGCCTAAGCAGGGAAGCCCAGACTTCCCTCTCCCCAGCCACTTCGTCCAGCTCTTCCTGTGGGACCCCGAGGCGTTCCCAGGCCAGCCGGGAGACATAGTCTTCCCAACGTGTCCTGGGTCTTCCCCGCGGCCTCCTACCGGTCGGACGTGCCCTAAACACCTCCCTAGGGAGGCGTTCGGGTGGCATCCTGACCAGATGCCCGAACCACCTCATCTGGCTCCTCTCGATGTGGAGGAGCAGCGGCTTTACTTTGAGCTCCCCCCGGATGACAGAGCTTCTCACCCTATCTCTAAGGGAGAGCCCCGCCACCCGGCGGAGGAAACTCATTTCGGCCGCTTGTACCCGTGATCTTGTCCGGTCATAACCCAAATTTCATGACCATAAGTGAGGATGGGAACGTAGATCGACCGGAAATTGAGAGCTTTGCCTTCCGGCAAATGGCACAAAGATACTGTTATGGCGGTATTGTCTTAAATATATATATTTCTAAAATATATGAGTATTAACTTCCATAAGATGCATCGATAAGAATTGCATTCAGTCATCTGCAGTGTTGGTAATAACGGTGTTAGATTATAATGGTGTTACTAACGGAGCAATTTTTTTTACAAGTTAAAGTTAAAGTACCAATGATAGTCACACACTAGGTGTGGTGAAATTACCCTCTGCATTTGACCCATCCCCTTGTTCCACCCCCTGGGAGGTGAGGGGAGAAGTGAGCAGCAACAGTGGCCGCGCTCGGGAATAATGTTTAGTGATTTAACTCCCCCTTGATGCTGAGTGAGGTAATGGGGCCCATTTTTATAGTCTAGAACTCACGACCTACCGATCTCAGGGCAAACACTCTAACCATAAGGCCACTGAGCAGGCTAAACGATTAAGAACGATTAATTCAAAGAAATAACTGTTTCCATCATTGCAACATTGTTGCAGTTACTGAGAATGTGAAGTGGTTCATTTCTACAGTTTGGTTGAACGAAGGGCAAGGTGTCAGGTTTCGGCCACACATCAGTTGCCTGGAGAGAGAGCAGAGGTGGGGATGATGAGGCCGTTGTAAATGTCATGATTGTCTGGGTGTGCGGATCATGCCCTGCTCACGCTGTCTCAATGCACGCTCTGACTGACACACAACAAGACCGCGATAATTAAGCCAGGGAAATACAAAGGTAGTATTCTCAAAATGAAAGTACCTTGCACTACTTTTTGCTCATTGAAAAAGAAAGGATGTTTATATAACATGCATGCTATTTCCAGTAAAAAAGTGTTTATCCACATCTGCCTCAAGCAACTCGAATGGCACCTCACAACACATGCCAACGTGACACTTGTTGCTGCTGCTAACCCAGTCAGTCCTTCTCAAATAGCGGGCGGACCACCCTGCGGGGGCGCGGTGTGATGCCAGGAGGGGGTGCATGTGACATGCTTTTTATGCCGTACCAGAATATGATGAAACGCATGTAGCACTTGGCTTCACTGTAACCACAGCGGGAGACGACGAAAGACCTCTGTGTTGTTTCCTTTAATGTTAATAAGCTTACCAATGTTATGTAGAGGTATAGTTATAATAATTTTATAGACAAATTACACTATTTATAGTCACAGTGGAGAGTGCGGTAGAGGGGTGGGCGCATTTTTTTTTTCCTTCAAGGAGAAAAAAAAAGCACTGTGCTAACCCAAGCTCAAATGCAGCCAGTTTAAAAAAAATTGAATAATCATGATTAATCACAGGTGATTACTCGCTTCTATTATTAAAATCAGCTTAAGAAAATGTAACGGTTAAGTCGCATGGTGATGCGCGGATTGTTCTTCCAGGGTGCAGATGGAATGACAGGAAACGGCGTGCAGGTAAGAGTGTGATTTATTCTCATAAATCAGGCCGGAACAAACAAACACAAGAAAACAAACAAAACAAGCGTGCATATAGCACTGGGAGAGCTACACAGGAAAAACTAAGACGGAACTTAGCGCAAGAAACACAAGGAATAAACGTAACAGTTGCATGAGAGCAAACAAAAGCACCAGATTGAGTGAGGCAAAAAGGCAGGCCTAAATAGCTCTCTGATTGGTGCCCGGGAACAGGTGAATGTCCCGAACACATATCAGAGGCAGGTGAACACAATGAATAACCATAGCAACCAAGGAGACACAAAACAGGGGTGCTGAAACAGAATTTAAACAACAAGTGAATCTAAACGTACATAAACTATGATCCGGGCAACGGATCATAACAGAAAAGACTGCAATATTTTTACACAAATGCAATTTCAATGTCATCCAAGAACGTTTTTAAACATTTCAACTTAAATGCATGTCATTTTTTTGCCCAAAACTTGCTAAGCGTTTTATCTAAAGTCCTTTCAGGCTGTATTTTGGTATGCAGCTGCAGAGACTTGCACTACTTAAAGGCCAAATGATCCTTTGTCTTTTTACATAAGTTTACCTTTTTGGTACCGTGTTGGGTTTGATACTTTCAATATTTAATGTTGTTAAATATTATTAGTGTTATGTTAAATGTTGGAATATAAATTTTTTTAATCCTCTTTTATTTTTATGCATATCATATGGCACACGGCAATCCATTGAGTCCAGATAGGGTTGTACGGTATACCGGTATTAGTATAGTACCGCGATACTACATATTCAGTACTATACCGCCTCTAAAACGTACCGGTCCGACGACCTCCCGCCCCCCCCATCGTCGTCACGTCGTGTCAGAGGAGCATGTTCGGCAGTGCACAATCACAGAGTACTTACAAACAGACACAGTGTGTAGACAGAATAGGAAAAACAGATGCATTTTGGCTTAAAAACTAAAGATAAAGGTGAAGTTATAACACTGAAACACCCTCAGGAAGAGGTGCTTTTAGACATGGCTAGCTAGCTAGCGGATAAAGTCCATCGGCAGTCTGCAGTGTTGTAGCTACTTCTAAATCACTAATCCTCGCCTCCATGGCGACAAATAAAGTAAGTTTCTTACAAGTATCCTCCCTGCAGGACGAGGAATAGCTAAACATGCTTCACTACACACCGTAGCTCACCGGCATCCAAATGTAAACAAACGCCATTGGTGGATCTACACCTGACATCCACTGTAATGATACCAAGTACCAGAGCGTATCTAGTCGATACTACTATGATTACATCAATCTTTTTTGGCATCACAACATCTTCTTTTGTTTAAAAAAATATATATATTATGTTTATAAACTCAGGAAATATGTCCCTGGACACATGAGGACATAAATTATATCCAATGCATGATCCTGTAACGACTTGGTATGGGATTGATACCCAAATTTGTGGTATCATCCAAAACTAATGTAAAGCATCCAAACAACAGAAGAAAAAGTGATTATTACATTTTAACAGAAGTGTAGATAGAACATGTTGAAACAGAATATAAGCCGATAATAACAGTAAATGAACAAGTAGATTAATAATTAATTTTCTACCACTTGTCCTTAATAATTTTGACAAAATAATAGAATGATAAATGACACAATTTGTTACTGCATATGTCAGCATCTAAATAAGGAGCCTTTGTGTGTTTACTTACTACTAAAAGACAAGTTGTCTTGTATGTTCACTATTTTATTTAACGACAAACTTGCAATAAGAAACATATGTTTAATTTACCCTAAGATTTTTTGTTCAAATAAAGCCAATAATGCAATGTTTTGTGGTCCCCTTTATTTAGATAAGAACCAAAAAGTATCTACCGTATTTGTCGGACTATAAGTCGCAGTTTTTTTCATAGTTTGGCCGGGGGAGCGACTTATACTCAGGAGCAGTGTTGGGTTAGTTACTGAAAAGCAGTAACTAGTTACAGTTACTAGTTACTTCATTTCAAAAGTAACTCAGTTACTAACTCAGTTACTTACACCAAAAAGTAATGCGTTGCTGTGAAAAGTAACTATTTAGTTACTTATTTTTGTCTTTTTTTTTTTTTTTAGAGCTCCCATTAATGCCCTTTTAGCCTTCATTTCAGTACTGTTATTGCACTGGAGAATAATACAATCTGTTGATCAACTTGACATGCATTTGCATCACTGAACTCTGCTAAGCAATGTGGTCTACATACAACACACAAAGACAAAGATATGTTACAAAGACCAATTTGTTTCTGGCCAGAACAAATTGACAAAACTATTTTAAATAGCTGCAACATAACGTACATAAGTAACAAACAGCATAATAACAGCATAGATGTAAACCAAGAAAGGCACACACTACATACACAAAGCCTAACCAGGCATGTTCTTCCTCAAGTAATTCTGACACAAAATCATGTCTGAAGCCCAGAAGACTCTCCACATTTCCCCAGTTTTAGTTTAGAGATAAGGAAAGATTGGCCTGGCCCACTAAGATCCCTCTTTATGTTTGTGAACTTTATAGTCTATACATTTAGAGTGATGTGATAATCAAACACTCTAGAAGTCTAGAAAGAAAGAGTATATAAGAGAATTGACAGCAACGTTCCCTCTCAGGAGCGCGCCTGTGCAATTGTGCACTGCTCAAGCGTCCTCTGCGCACGCCAAATCTATGCCACGCACAAAATCAAATAAAAAAATAAGCGCATAACAATTTTCGACACGACACGGACACGACAGAGTAAACCGTTTTCGTCATCATTGTTCAAATATTGTAACGTCTGTCGAGACGCTTTGAGGACATGAATTCCATCCATCACTTTACTGAGCAAAACTCTTTATTGTCGGCCATAAACACATCACCAAAACATTAGTAAAAAAAATGATATATAGCAAAAGTGGTCATTTTCTGCAGTACAAACCAGACCAAAAGTAACTTTGTTTTATCAACAGCTGCCGCTCGCTCTTTCTCACGTGCGCCAACACTTGCACATATGGCACTGAGCCAGTGATGCGTTTACAGCCACACAAAAAGTCGGACAACTCCAACACCACACATAAAGTGTAATTCCAGGTCGTTACACTATGATTTACCAATCAAATGTGTGCTTATTCTAGTGTCATTTATTAGGAATCTTAATTTATAAATATTAATCATTAAATGCTGTTAGTATATTAAATAAATACTAATAAAAATATATTTTTTACAAACAGGAAGTTGCAGGAATGTACACATGATCCCCTGCTTACATCTCATTGTGCAACATGTGAATGTTTTAATGGGAACTAAATGCAATGTCTGAAAGGGGTACCAATTATTTCCAAATTAGGACCTCCACCCAGACAAACAATACAAGTACACAGTTCATGAAAAACAATATTTGTTGTTATTGTCATTGTAAGTGGGCCTAAACACTTATATTAGAAATGGAAATGACTGCTGTCATTTGATTATAATAATAAGAGAATGTTGTCTGTCTATCTGTGTTGGCCCTGTGATGAGGTGGGGACTTGTCCAGGGTGTACCCTGCCTTCCGCCCGAATGCAGCTGAGATAGGCTCCAGCGACCCCAAAAGAGACAAGCGGTAGAAAATGGATGGATGGAGATTGAAGTTGTTATTTAGTCAGGTTTGGGACAGGTGTGCTGCTGGTGTAGCCACAGTGTGCACGTCTAAAGTTGCTCACACGGGCTCCACTCAATGCTCAGGGACTTTTTGCGTTTGCTCACACACATGAACAATTAGAGGGAACATTGATTGACAGAGTGTGTACCTTCAGCGGTGAATGATGAGAAGAGGCAGAGTTAATCCTTAAGTGGTGGAGGTGAAGTGGCATCAGAATCTCTATCTCTCTTTACTAGCTTCGTCGAAGCATGTTGCTTATGTAGCTTGTTTCAGCAGATTTGAATTGCTATTTTGGGCAGTAGATGGGATCTTTGATCCAAAGCACAATTTACATTTAACTAAAATGTTCTTTTCTTTGTGCTCGACAAAAGAAAAGTAGTGAAAATATCTCCATGTTAGCAAACTCGACTTCTGGCTCCGCCATGATCAGACACGCCCCCCCTCTCCACACTCACACGCGCACACACCCACACAGAGCGCATGTCTCTCTCTCTTCTCCGGCTTGTGACACAAGAAGAATCAGAACGATGACAGAGCAGCGCTCCGATAAAACACACTTTATACTACATAAAAAGTAACGTAAAATAACGCAGTAACGCATCATGTAGTAACGGTAACTGAGTTACTGAAAATAAAAAATAACGCGTTAGATTACTAGTTACCGCCGAAACTAACGGCGTTACAGTAACGCGTTACTTTGTAACGCGTTAGTCCCAACACTGCTCAGGAGCGACTTAATGTCTGAAATTATTAACACATTACCGTAAAATATCAAATAATATTATTTAGCTCATTCACGTAAGGGACTAGACGTATAAGATTTCATGGGATTTAGCGATTAGGAGTGACAGATTGTTTGGTAAACGTATAGCATGTTCTATATGTTAGACTCTTACCATAATATGTTACATTAACATACCAGGCACGTTCTCAGTTGATTATTTATGCGTCATATAATGTACACTTATTCAGCCTGTTGTTCACTATTCTTTATTTATTTCAAATTGCCTTTCAAATATATATTCTTGGTGTTGGGTTTTATCAAATACATTTCCCCAAAAAATGCGACTTATACTCCAATGCGACTTATATATCTTTTTTTCCTTCTTTATTATGCATTTTCTGCAGGTGCGACTATTACTCCGGTGCGACTTATACTCCGAAAAATATGGTAAATAAATTTTGGTACCGGTACCAAAATATTGGTATCGGGACAGCACTCGTCCAGATAAATGCCAAATGTTCTCAAATACTGTATATAATGCTTTTATTCCTCAATCAGGTAATATAAACATCTTTGACGTAAAAAATGTAATCAAACTTAATAACAAATGAATGGGATAACTGTAACTAATTAGTTTTTTAAGGTAGGATGACCAACAGTGTTCATCTGCTGCAAAACACTATATTCATTATTCCGACAACAAAATGCAGGCGATTGGGTCTTGTTTTCCTTGTGTTGTGAGTCTTCTCTCATCTTCAAAACAAATGATGGTCTAAGTTAGAACAATGGAAGGCAAACATCAGTTTGTCAGAAGTAAAAATAAGAGGAAAAAGAAGGCGTTCAACAGACATGTCTGAAAAGCCCAATAATGCGACTGCAAATCACAGAATGACATGTTAAGGAGAGAAGAAGTCTGTTCAGTTTGATTTACCTTCATGTCATCACTTGATGACGATTACCATGGATTTTGCTAATTTTTCCCCGTAATACATGTTTAAACACCCAGAAGATGATAGTGAAAACAAAAGCAGAAAACAAAGATGTGTGTGACAAAGCCTTTCCAGAGACACAGGGGACACAAAAGCCACCCAATGAACACTAATTGCATGCAGAACCAGGTTCGTCATTAAAACTGTATATAAAGTCCAGAATTACAGGCTTTCAAACAGGATAGCTGCTAATCTTTTCAACCTCTTTTTCTTGGTATTTTCCTCACCTGGCATGAATAGAATGACAACCTCACCCACCGAACGTTTACGCCACAAGTGCCGCCTGTAGCTGTGGGGAACAATCTGTTTCAGCTGAACATGAGAGACACGTTCCAAAAGCAAGAAACGCAAGTTTTATTTCTTCAAGGCTCTCTTTGACCTCACGTTCATTGTTCCCATTAGGATTACTTCGACAGATGTGTATTTGATGTATTTTTACCGCATTCAAAGAGTAGCTGAAACTAGGTCGTACATTGACAGTTGATGCCCGTAGTGCTTTTTACAAACGTAATCCCATTCCCAAGGTAATGCAACCTGCTCATCCATTTTTTTTTAATCTACCTTTTATCTGCTTGTGTTCTAATGTAATGTTATTTGATATGTAGTATATTGTGCAAATACAGTATAAATTGATGATATATTGTTATGCACACATTTATTAATTCTAATTATACCCGAGTGGGATTTGCACAGGTAAAACACTTGTTTCTTACAAACCCTGTTTCCATATGAGTTGGAAATTATGTTAGATGTAAATATAAACGGAATACAATGATTTGCAAATCCTTTTCAACCCAAATTCAATTGAATTCACTACAAAGACAAGCTATTTGATGTTCAAATGCAAATAATTAACCTAGAATTTCATGGCTGCAACACATGCCAAAGTAGTTGGGAAAGGGCATGTTCACCACTGTGTTACATGGCTTTTCCTTTTAACAACACTCAGTAAACGTTTGGGAACTGAGGAGACACATCTTTTAAGCTTCTCAAGTGGAATTATTTCCCATTCTTGCTTGATGTACAGCTTAAGTTGTTCAACAGTCCGGGGGTCTCCGTTGTGGTATTTTAGGCTTCATAATGCGCCACACATTTTCAATGGGAGACAGGTCTGGACTACAGGCAGGCCAGTCTAGTACCCGCACTCTTTTTCTATGAAGCCACGTTGATGTAACACGTGGCTTGACATTGTCTTGCTGAAATAAGCAGGGGCGTCCATGGTAACGTTGCTTGGAATGCATCATATGTTGCTCCAAAACCTGTATGTACCTTTCAGCATTAATGGCGCCTTCACAGATGTGTAAGTTACCCATGTCTTGGGCACTAATACACCCCCATACCATCACAGATGCTGGCTTTTCAACTTTGCGCCTATAACAATCCGGATGGTTCTTTTCCTCTTTGGTCCGGAGGACACGACGTCCACAGTTTCCAAAAACAATTTAAAATGTTGACTCGTCAGACCACATAACACTTTTCCACTTTGTATCAGTCCATCTTAGATGAGCTCAGGCCCAGCAAAGCTGACGGCATTTCTGGGTGTTGTTGATAAATGTTTTTTGCCTTGCATAGAAGAGTTTTAACTTGCACTTACAGATGTAGCGACCAACTGTAGTTACTGACAATGGGTTTCCGAAGTGTTCCTGAGCCAATGTGGTGATATCCTCTACACACCGATGTCGCTTGTTGATGCAGTACAGCCTGAGGGATCAAAGGTCATGGGCTTAGCTGCTTACGTGCAGTGATTTATCCAGATTCTCTGAACCCTTTGATGATATTACGGAGCGTATATGGTGAAATCCCTAAATTCCTTGCAATAGCTGGTTGAGAAAGGTTTTTCTTAAACTGTTCAACAATTTGCTCACACATTTGTTGACAAAGTGGTGAATGACTGAGCATTTCATGGAATCTACTTTTATACCCAATCATGGCACCCACCTGTTCCCAATGTGCCTGTTCACCTGTGGGATGTTCCAAATAAGTGTTTGATGAGCATTCCTCAACTTTATCAGTATTTATTGCCACCTTTCCCAACTTCTTTGTCACGCGTTGCAGGCATCAAATTCTAAAGTTAATGATTATTTGCAACAAAAAAAAAATGTTTATCAGTTTGAAAATCAAATATGTTGTCTTTGTAGCATATATGCAACTGAAGATGGGTTGAAAATGATTTGCAAATAATTGTATTCCGTTTATATTTACATCTAACACAATTTCCCAATTCATATGGAAACGGGGTTTGTACATTAAAAAAAGTATTTAGTAAATTTGGAGAGAGTTGGCAAAACTTTTTGTCATGACCTACCATATCAAGTCGGACATTGTGTGCGGTTTCCCTGGGTTTTGTTTATGTTTCAGTGTCAGCACTCCATACTTTCTGCTTTTTTAATAATCAGGAGGCTTTTTATGTCGTCCCACTGGACGATGGTGCTGGATCTTTGACTTTTGTGCATTTAATCCTTTCAGAAGTGTTTGTGCTTTGCTCCTCCTTACCGTATGTGTTTTTGGCCTCACTACATACGTTTTTACCTGCACCTGGCCTACCGTCTCTGTATCATGGAATCCAGACCAACACAAATAAGCTAATCCACTTGGCCCCGACAACGAAATAGGCCGGCGGCAGTGACATTCACCCGGCCCGACGAGTGATTTTCGATCCAAAACATATTAAGCTTCATTCATTAAAGTGTTTCTCGGTTTTTAAAGAGATTTCCAGTTTATTTTTACACCTAAAACTGTGGTTTGTTTCACCCTTTCAATTCCTACTCTGTCTATTTGTATTTGTGTTTGACTTTGATGTGGGAGTGTCTTGGACTGAGAGGTAGATATGTGGGCGTAGCTTTGCGGGACAGAGGCCTCTGCGATTGGTGGGAAATTGGCATTTCTATAAATATTCATCTTTACACTTGGCAAAAGACTTAGCGCTCACAATTAACATTTAGGTTTAGATTCAACATTTAGCACTTACATTTAGATACAAGATTTGAAATTAAGATTTAGATTTAACATTTAGGTTTAGATTTAGATTTAACATTTACATTTGAACTTAAAATTTTGATTTAGGATTCAGATTTAAATTTAACATTTGGGTTTAAATTCAACATTTGGCGCTCACATTTAGATTTAGGATTTAGATCTAATATTTAGATTGAACGTTCATTTTCAAGATTTACCATGTAGATATAACATTTACAGTCAACATCTAATTTAAACTTAAAGGTGATGAAAATCAGCTAAATGTGAGAAATATATCTGCTAGGAGAGTGTGACTGAACTTTTACATGTGGCACCTTATAGGCCACAGGTGATTTAAATTCAACGTAGCTAGTTATATTAAAAAATACAAATAGTAATATCTCACCTCTCCTTTCTTTTTGTCAAAGTAGTTCTCGTACTGATGAAAGTTGGAAACCCATTCTCTATCATAATGCTGGACACTAAATGCATGCTGTTAAGCAGGAGAGATGTCGGTTTAAGAAATATGTTTATTTAAGACAAAGATGTGTTTTTTTCCAATTTGTAATTATTCGGGGTGTTGTAGATGAAGTGAAGTGAATTATATTTATATAGCGTTTTTCTCTAGTGACTCAAAGCGCTTTACATTGTGACACCCAATATCTAAGTTACATTTAAACCAGTGTGGGTGGCACTGGGAGCAAGTGGGTAAAGTGTCTTGCCCAAGGACACAATGGCAGTGACTAGGATGGCGGAAGGGGGGATCGAACCTGGAACTCTCAAGTTGCTGGCACGGCCACTCTACCAACCGAGCTACACCGCCCGCTAAGTGACTAGCAATGCAGCCAATGGGAGCAATCCATTCTGCCTCTAAATCACTTAAAAAATGCATCCCATACCCGCCAACAATACATAATTTACGTTCCGTAACCTGTATAGTAACCAAACTGTGGCAACATTGTTGTCGGGTTGTAACACAAGAGGTAACTCTCTACTGCGCCAACACTCGAATGGCTTTTGAGTTTCTAATGCACAACACCATGTGATAAGACACCAATCTGTACTGACTGAAAAACATGAAGTATCATATTACAGTGTCTGTAAAATATTAGCCCATATTTCATATTTTGTTTGTACACAGCTAGCTCGACAGTGTATATACTAACAAGCATGGCGTGCTGCATGTATCATGGTCAATATTATAGTGACTCACTCAAAGGACAGTTGTGCGTTTGGTTCAGCTAGTTGGCTACGTTTTCTTCCGGTTTATTTTCGTTAAGCACTCTGTTTATGTCGGCATAGCTTGACAAACACTGACAAAGCTTAACCTATTGTGACTATAACAATCTACAAGGTTAATGTAGGTTGCTTCTCTTTCTCCCCCTCCATTTTTCTGCATTCTTTCGTATCTCAAGTTATCATTACGTATATGTATTGTTGCATTTAAACAACTGTATTGTTGATAATAAAGGTAAATTATTGGTATTGTTCATTATCAATAGCGCTATTTCTATTGGTATTTGTATTGATCCATTTGTAGTGTAATAATGCTCATTGTCATTTCTGTATTATTTTTTATTTTTCGCTAACTGCTTATTTGCTATTACTTTTACCATCATATTTGTACATGTCATATTTGCTGATGTTGCTCTATTGTTGTTGTTGTTGTTGTTTGCTGTTGTTGTTTTTGTCTCTCTGTCTAATCCCCCTTTTGTCCCCACAATTTCCCCCTCTGTCTTCTTTTTTTTTCTCTTTCTATCCCCTCCTGCTCCGGCCCGGCTGCACTAAATGATAATATAAATACATTTAATAAAGTCAAATACAAATAAGGCAACAAGAGAAGTATCCTACACTTCTCTTTTGTAAAGTAAATCTGAACAGCCGACATGGGCATCTACATCAACTATATGATTTGCCTGAGAAGCTGGACAGGACATAAAAAAAAAAAAAAAAAAAAAAATATATATATATATATATATATATATATATATATATATATATTATAGTGACTCACTCAAAGGACAGTTGTGCGTTTGGTTCAGCTAGTTGGCTACGTTTTCTTCCGGTTTATTTTCGTTAAGCACTCTGTTTATGTCGGCATAGCTTGGGTCCAAGTTCCACATTTGCAGCATCTCGTCACGTCGACTTCACTCTCTCGGCTTTTTTCAGCTCCAATGTTTCACACTCTCTTTGTGCTCGCTTCTATAAGCAGCAATTCATCCTCCTTATATTCAGCTTCAAAAAGATAAGGTTGTGAATCCTCATTTGTCCAAAAATAGCCAATAGATCTCCTTTAAACAGGAACTGCATTCTGTTTGGAATTTTGCCTATTGTTCACATCCATTATAGAGACATGAGATGATGAAAGTTATTTTTTGTTTTTTAATGCACTCTAAATTTTAAATAAATGTGATTAAAACTCGCTTACAATGGGGCCAATGGGAGCCACTGTATGCCACCTATAAATCCCCTAAAAAAACATCCAAACACCTCCATTGAGGTTTTCTATACATTATGTAAGTGTATATGTAATGTAGTAACAAGCACATTTATAATAACATCTAATATTCACATATTTTGATCATTTTAAGCATACGCGCGCATTAATTTTAAAAACGCATCACAACGTTAGCTTTTTTTTTTTTTCTTCATCATTAATTACTGCACACTGCAGATTTCATGAGAGCCAACAAACATGATAAAACATTACTTACTGTACAATGTCTGCTGTCATTAGGATGCCGACTGCTGGGATGTTCATATATTCCCATTTAGATGAAGAATGACTCATAATCCTTTCGAAGAAACGAGTTAATAATAACAATATCACTAATACTTGGTTAATATTCAAGTCACAAAATGTAAATGGAGTATTGTTGCTGGTTTTTGGATGATTATTTATTGGATTTAATGGGTGAAGTAGAGGACCTTCCATTGGCTCCGCTGTAAGCGGACTTTTATTTGCAAGTTAAAATGCAAAAAAAAATCCATCCATGTGAACAAAAAATGTAGTTCCCGTTTAAGCGGGAAATATTCATATCTTGGAAAAAATATTCATTTTATTCTGTTCATTTTGTTATTTTGCATTAAACATTGATTTTGAACGATTACTTTCCCATGCATTTATATTAGTCCAAAAACCTGCACATCTAATTCATTCTGGTTGAAGTCACGTCGTATAAAAATATATGTGCATAGATTGTCAATCATCAGGTCATAAAATCCCCAAAATGTAATTGAGGCAACTGCACTCTTCTGAATAGTAATCCATGTGCCTCCATTCAGCCTTTGTGGATAGTATAAAATTCCTTTCACACAAATTAAAAAGGTAAACAAAAAAATCAGGTCGACCAGCCCCACAAGGTGTCCCTTGTTTTTTTTTTCCCCATAAAGTTGGAAACTCTAAATGTTAGCAAATAGCATTATTTTGGTTTTGCTGAGATCCAAAGATCTGAAAAGTCTGTTTTTGTCAAACCATCTTTTTAATTTGTTAATTTATTTTGTTATTTGTATTAGTTTATGTATGTTATGAGAGTAGCTGTGTGTGTGTGTGTGTGTGTGTGTGTGTGTGTGTGTGTGTGTGTGTGTGTGGCCCTTTAAGATATTACAGCATGTGAGGTGAGTGATGTCAGTGAGTGAGTGCTCGAGAGAAGTGAGGGAGCGGTAACAGTGAGTGCTGCAGGTGCTAGTAGTTTGGTGAATGGCTGCGTGCAAGACACCAATAAACCGCCTCGTCATTCACCCTCGAGGCCGGAGCTGTAAAGACCCACTGCCGGCCGGGTAAAGTGAAGGGTGTTACCCCCGAAGTACGTCGGCCCTGGAGGAACATCTCCCCTGCGCTCCTCGACTACGGTCTGGGAGCTGGAAGCAGGAAAGGTGTAACATGTATGTTCTCGCCTAGACAAAATGCATTTGTATCGTCTGAAAATAATACTAACTTTAAGTCTTTTGTAACTTTGCAAATGTCGCTTATATAAAGATTGAACAATTTTGGTCCCAGTATTGATCCTTGATCCAAGATATTTTTAGCGCTATGGATGTGTGTTCGCCGAGCTTTACTTATTGCTTGCTGTTGGTTAAGCAGCTTCTTTCCCAGTTCAAGACCAACCCATACTGTTCTGATTTGTTTATTAAGGTATTCTGATTAATTGTGTCAAATGCTCTTGTTAGATCGATAAACACTGCAGCGGAACACTGTTTACCATCTATCGCATTGGTAATCATTCCGTTATTTTTATTAATGCCTTTGATGTAGAAATGTTGATTCTTTGTCTGTATTGGCTGTTCGCTAGTGTTTCATTTTTGTCCAATCTGTTGTTAAAGTTTTTATTTTCATATTTTACAAAATAATAAAATGAAAGTAGTTGCCGTACGCGTGGCAGAAGGACACAGCCTGTGTTCACCACACACTGCTGTGTGTGAGTGAGGCAGCTGCCACTGCACTGTGTGCTCTCTGCCGCCCCATAGCTCACACAGTTTTACAGCTACACTGAGGAAGATTACAGTAATGCCACTTTTTAGTTAACTTCATCAACTTCATTATGTCATTCCATGCAGTGGTGTGCCATGAAAGGAAACATGGACTCCCACCGACCACCAACGTTAACAGTGCATTTGTCCGGAAATATTTGACTATTGTGATTGACCCTCATTAAAAAATAGTAATGTTCATTAAAGCTAGGGTGGTCATTGGTTCCCTGCTTTTACAAGACTATCTATGGCGTCAAAAGAGAGCAAAAATCTGCGTGCATAAAAAACATTCTTTACCTTCTGTCAGGTTCACACACTGATGACATCTATTGAAACAGACGAAAAGCAAGGAATCATGCAGAGATAGAGTTAAATTTTGCTCAATTGACGAGACACGTTATTTGGGCTGTATTCTAGTTACAGATCCAAACTACGTTCTAAAAGTCCAGCCCGCGTGCTTACTCTATTTATTTGGGAGGTACCTGTTTACAACACTGAAGCTGTCGCTGAGGGAAGGGGGTAATCTCGACAACTCCAGGTAGACACAATATATGATTATACAAAAAATGCAAATGTGTTGACGCTGGTGATATCGCCTTGTCTCTGTTCTGTCTGCGTCACGGCGGTGTTCGGCCTTGGCAGTCAGCAGGCCGTTCCTGGACACAAACACTGATACCAGACTGGCTTGCAATCTTTTGGATTGACAGCTTTGAACAGACAAAGAAAAATACCACTTCCGCACAATTGACAATAATTATAGCAACGGCCTTTAAGCATAAAAGTTTTGTGATAATATATACATAATTATTCTAACACCTTCTCTTTGTGGCCTCACGCTGTTTCTCTGTTTAGCCCTAGACTTAGACTTAGACAAACTTTAATGATCCACAAGGGAAATTGTTCCACACAGTAGCTCAGTTACAAAGGATGGAAAGTGTAAGGATGGAAAGGATAATGCAGGTATAAAGTAAACTAAACATGTACCGTAGTAGCAATATAAAATATAACATATATGTAATATTTACATATTATGTATACAGTATATGATATATACTGATATATTATATTATATAATATTTTTATATCCATCCATCCATCCATCCATCTTCTTCCGCTTATCCGAGGTCGGGTCGCGGGGGCAGCAGCTTAAGCAGGGAAGCCCAGACTTCCCTCTCCCCAGCCACTTCGTCCAGCTCCTCCCGGGGGATCCCGAGGCGTTCCCAGGCCAGCCGGGAGAGATAATCTTCCCAGCGTGTCCTGGGTCTTCCCCGTGGCCTCCTACCGGTCGGACGTGCCCGAAACACCTTCCTAGGGAGGCGTTCGGTGGCATCCTGACCAGATGCCCGAACCACCTCATCTGGCTCCTCTCGATGTGGAGGAGCAGCGGCTTTACTTTGAGCTCCCCCCGAATGACAGAGCTTCTCACCCTATCTCTAAGGGAGAGCCCCGCCACTCGGCGGAGGAAACTCATTTCGGCCGCTTGTACCCGTGATCTTGTCCTTTCGGTCATGACCCAAAGCTCATGACCATAGGTGAGGATGGGAACGTAGATCGACCGGTAAATCGAGAGCTTTGCCTTACGGCTCAGCTCCTTCTTCACTACAACGGATCGATACAGTGTCTGCATTACTGAAGACGCCGCACCGATCCGCCTGTCGATCTCACGATCCACTCTTCCCCCACTCGTGAACAAGACTCCGAGGTACTTGAACTCCTCCACTTGGGGCAAGATCTCCTCCCCAACCCGGAGATGGCACTCCACCCTTTTCCGGGAGAGAACCATGGACTCGGACTTGGAGGTGCTGATTCCCATCCCAGTTGCTTCACACTCGGCTGCGAACCGATCCAGTGAGAGCTGAAGATCTTGGCCGGAGGAAGCCATCAGGACCACATCATCTGCAAATAGCAGAGACCTAATCCTGCAGCCACCAAACCAGATACCCTCAATGCCCTGACTGCGCCTAGAAATTCTGTCCATAAAGGTTATGAACAGAATCGGTGACAAAGGGCAGCCTTGGCGGAGTCCAACCCTCACTGGAAACGTGTCCGACTTACTGCCGGCAATGCGGACCAAGCTCTGACACTGATTATACAGGGAGCGAACTGCCACAATCAGATAGTCCGTTACCCCATACTCTCTGAGCACTCCCCACAGGACTTCCCGGGGTACATGGTCGAATGCCTTCTCCAAGTCCACAAAGCACATGTAGACTGGTTGGGCAAACTCCCATGCACCCTCAAGGACCCTGCCGAGAGTATAGAGCTGGTCCACAGTTCCACGACCAGGACGAAAACCACACTGTTCCTCCTGAATCCGAGGTTCGACTATTCGGCGTAACCTCCTCTCCAGTACACCTGAATAGACCTTACCGGGAAGGCTGAGGAGTGTGATCCCACGATAGTTGGAACACATCCTCCGGTTCCCCTTCTTAAAGAGAGGAACCACCACCCCGGTCTGCCAATCCAGAGGTACTGCCCCCGATGTCCACGCGATGTTGCAGAGTCTTGTCAACCAAGACAGCCCCACAACATCCAGAGCCTTAAGGAACTCCGGGCGGATCTCATCCACCCCCGGGGCCTTGCCACCGAGGAGCTTTTTAACTACCTCGGCAACCTCAGCCTTTTTTTGCCTTCAGCTGCCGCCCAGCTCACATCGCACCCGACCTCTATGACCCCTGCTATGGATGGTGAGCCCATTGGAGGGGGGACCCACGTTGCCTCTTCGGGCTGTGCCCGGCCGGGCCCCATGGGGACAGGCCCGGCCACCAGGCGCTCGCCATCGTGCCCCACCTCCGGGCCTGGCTCCAGAGGGGGGCCCCGGTGACCCGCGTCCGGGCGAGGGAAATCTGGGTCCTTGTTTTTTATTATTATATATTTTTATATAATATATACAATATATAACAATTACCATGTACAATATTACAGTATATGTAGCAGCTGCAGCATAAAATAGAGAGCAGATTCAGCAGAAAATATACATTATAAACAAAGTTTATAATTTCTCTACACGCGCGCCGTTCATGGCCTTTGGCTCTTAGAGGCAGGCATTAAATACCCAGCCCAGCAATTCCCACCTTTCCAATTGACCAATTTAAATGCCTACTGTCTCCTAGTCAGAGCCATTATGAGAGAAACTTTTACAGTCAACCTTTGGACAGCCTTCTGAGGAAGAAGTAGTCTTTAGACAAAATAACCATCCTTCCTTATGGAGTAAAGTGCTTAAAATGTTAACAGGTACATTTGGTCACATTGTCAGGGTATCGTACAACTCAAGCGCTATGACTTCAGAAAACAGATACCTTTTATCAGATAAAGTAGGTTTACAGAAATCAGTACTGCAATTACCTGGGAAGGTAGGATATTTTTAACGACATCTAGTTGTTAAAAAATCGTGACTTTTTACATGATCACATTAGATCAAAATAAATGTTATTTTGTTTGATAAGATGTGGTGTAAAATGTGGACCGTATTTTTCGTACTATAAGCATACTTGCCAACCTTGAGACCTACGATTTCGGGAGGTGGTGGGGGGGGGGGCTTGGCTAAGAGGGGAGGAGTATATTTATAGCTAGAATTCACCAAGTCAAGTATTTCATATATATATATATATATATATATATATATATATATATATATATATATATATATATATATATAAGAAATACTTGAATTTCAGTGTTTATTTATTTGCACATATACTTGTTGAGTTAAGGGTTGAATTGTCCATCCTTGTTTTATTCTCTGTCACTATTTTTCTAACCATGCTGAACACCGTCTCTGATGATGCATTGCTGTGTGGCACGCACAAAAGTGCTTTCATCAAATGCACTAGATGGTAGTATTGTCCTGTTTAAGAGTGTCACAACATTGCTGTTTACGGCAGACAAACTGCTTTACGGTAGACCAAAACGTGACTGCTGTTGTTGTGTGTTGTTACCGCGCTGGGAGGACGTTAATGAAACTGCCTAACAATAAACCCACATAAGGAACCAAGAACTCGCTCTCCATCATTCTACAGTTATAACGTCATTGAGCAGGCACACCGTTTATACTGTGGGAAAGCGGACCTGAGTCCGCCTGAATTTCGGGAGATTTTCGGGAGATAATTTGTCCCGGGAGGTTTTCGGGAGAGGCGCTGAATTTCGGGAGTCTCCCGGAAAATCCGAGAGGGTTGGCAAGTATGACTATAAGGCGCATTTAAAAGCCTTTCATATTCTCAAAAGCCCCCACTGGTGACGCCCCTGTGCTCATCAGAGAAAAACAACAAGAGTCAAAGTATTTCTTACTGACACAACCATTTATTATTTTATTTCTGCCTGTGTTCATTTCTTAGAGACACTGCAGTGTCAGGCTGACAGTCACTCTGTTAATGTAAATTTGTTTTCAAAAACAGTATGTGAATGAAGCACATACTGTCTTTTGTGTTTGGTTTCACAATTCAACAACAACCTCATTCATTGTGCTCTTCTGCCACGTTTTTTTTATCCGAGCGGATGCTGCTATTTGTCAAAAGAGGCCAGCCCGTACAACCACAAATATGACATTCGATCTAATTTGGATTCCAAAAAAAATGTGACTCTTGTAGGAGTTAATTGAGCGGAAGATGAGTTGTGCGAAGCTCGTTGTTCCATCGACTAAACATGTTGAATTATACTGGTACATTTTACCTTGAAATCAGACTCAACGGCCTGAGTGATTGCTACCCAAGGGTGACATTTTGCTTCATACATTGACCAATGAGAAGGGGAAAAGTCCAAACATCAGCAGATTCTAGTTCCTGTCCTTAGCAGCTCCTCCATCTGTTTCTCTCGTAATGCAATTTGCCTTTACTTTCCTAATAGTCCTCTAATCACCAGTCCAGGTGCACAAGGGCCAATAGAGGGGGTCACAAGTTCAAGTATGTCCTGAGGAATGAATATAATATGGACCAGAATCCAGACTGCATTATACAACATGATTGCTGGTTCCTCGCATCAAGACCGTCTTCCTCTATTACAAGTCTGATATTTGGATATATGCTTTTGAAATTAATGAGCACAAAAAAATGATGGATTTAATGTATTAAAAATTATTTTTAGCACCAACTCATTTATAAAAGCACATCTGTCAAGTGTTGACAAGCGATGTTTTGTAGAAAACACCAGAGTTTGTAGTGATTTTAGGATGCAGACGAAAAAAGTAGCAGCGTGAGGTAAAAAAGGGGTATTTACTGTATTAATAGATCAACAAAAAGTGAGAGCAACGGGAAAGTGCTCTACCTGGACAAACTATGAAAGAATACAAAACACAACTGCCGAAACCCAGCAAAACACTCACAGGAAAATGTGGAACATTTTCTTGTTCTTGTTACATTGTTTAATGCATCCAGCGGGGCATCACAACAAAATTAGGCATAATAATGTGTTAATTCCACGACTGTATATATCGGTATCGGTTGATATCGGAATCGGTAATTAAGAGTTGGACAATATCGGAATATCGGCAAAAAAGCCATTATCGGACATCCTTTATATACATGTTTTTTTGTAAAATATGAGTATTTCATACATAAACCTGTGTGTGTGTGTGTGTGTGTTAAGAATTTTGCTGTGTTTTCCACTCATTTATATATAATCACGTTCACACTAGTTTCTAATTGCTTCTTACAGTGACAGTTCTGCAGCTTCCATGCAACATTGCTAACCTGAATAAGACAGCAAAAAAGTATCAATGACATTGAGGCCAACACAACAAATCAGTCAATAAATTATGTATGCACTTATTATCAATATCACAATTGTGCACAAGGTAAAAGGAAGTTCGAACAGGGTAATAAGAAAGAAGAGTTATGCAAACAGTTAAAAAAAACTCATATCTAAAAATACTTATGGTAATTGCGTGCTAAAAGCCAGTTTGAATAAGTATGATTTTAGTTTAGATTTAAAAGCGTTTAGCACTGTAATGGCTTGCAACTCAGGAGGGAGTGAGTTCCATAACCCGGGTGCAGAAGCGTCAAAAGAACGATCAAGTCCTTGGTACTTACAAATATGTGTGCAAAAATAAGCGCAGAGTCCTGGGTGGCTGGCGAACAGTAAATATATCAGTCAAGTATGCTGGGGCCAGACCATTAATTAACCTGACTCTCGCCAAACCTTGTAGTTTGTTGAGCTCCACACAAGGATCTGCGATCAAGGGCAATGCAAACTCCTTCAAGAAAGCAAAAAATAATGAACCGATCAGGATCGCCGGGCGGGATTTCATATATGTGATGTAGCGCCGAAGCGACTGTTTGATTCAAACAACAATGGCGGCACGCAGCAAGGAGTCGTGTACTGACATTGATTCTGCTATTGCAACAGTTTTGTCGAATCTATCGAATATTTAATATAATATAATATATTTAATACAACTTTTTGCTCTGTCGTTATCCAATATGTCGGCTGTTCTGTTTTGGATTTCCAAGCGTCGCTCTCATCAGCGTCACGGGTTGATTTCCATGTGAGTGGTTGAAGTGGCACGTCATTCAAGATAACGGACAAGTGGTTTATCCAATCACATACAATGATTTTTTTACAAGGCCCCGCCTTCTGAAATACATCTCCTATTGAGAAGTCCCAGATCCTTGTGTGGAGCTCAGCGAACTACAAGGATCTGGCAAGAGTCAGGTTAACCATTAATGGCCTTAAAGGGGAACATTATCACAATTTCAGAAGGGTTAAAACCATTAAAAATCAGTTCCCAGTGGATTATTTTATTTTTCGAAGTTTTTTTCAAAATGTTACCCATCACGCAATATCCCTAAAAAAAGCTTCAAAGTGCCTGATTTTAACCATCGTTATATACACCCGTCCATTTTCCTGTGACGTCACACAGTGATGCCAATACAAACAAACATGGCGGATAGAACAGCAAGGTATAGCGACATTAGCTCGGATTCAGACTCGGATTTCAGCGGCTTATGCGATTCAACAGATTACGCATGTATTGAAACGGATGGTTGTAGTGTGGAGGCAGGTAGCGAAAACAAAATTGAAGAAGAAACTGAAGCTATTGAGCCATATCGGTTTGAACCGTATGCAAGCGAAACTGACGAAAACGACACGACAGCCAGCGACACGGGAGAAAGCGAGGATGAATTTGGCGATCGCCTTCTAACCAACGATTGGTATGTGTTTGTTTGGCATTGAAGGAAACTAACAAATATGAACTAGGTTTACAGCATATTAAATACATTTGGCAACAACATGCACTTTGAGAGTGCAGACAGCCCATTTCAGACGCGCTAAGAACATATATTTTTCCACGATTTCAGCACTCAGGTTAACCATACCTAAATAGACACAAAATACTGCATTACACAAGACTACCCGAATGCACTCGAATGATTGAAAAAAATAAATGTTTTTAAGCTAAATTATTGGTAAACACAGTTTATGTATAATAATTTACGTAAAACCGCGAGTAATGAAAAAAGTTTTCATCAATTAATATATTCTGTAGCCATACCCTCATCCGCTCTCTTTTCCTGAAAGCTGATCTGTCCAGTTTTGGAGTTGATGTCAGCATCTGCTTTGAGTGGATATCCACACATTCTTGCCATCTCTGTCGTAGCATAGCTTTCGTCTGTAAAGTGTGCGGAACAAACGACTGACCATTTCGTCGGCTTTCCCCACAGCCTCGTATTTTGAGCAAATTTTGTCCAATTTCTTGCCACTTTCGCATCTTTGGGCCACTGGTGCAACTTGAATCTGTCCCTGTTCGTGTTGTTACACCCTCCGACAACACACCGACGAAAGTGAGAAAAAGTCATCGCTCCGAGAGCGAATAATAGAAAGGCGTTTAATTCGCCAAAATTCACCCATTTAGAGTTCGGAAATCGGTTAAAAAAATATATGGTCTTTTTTCTGCAACATCAAGGTATATATTGACGCTTACATAGGTCTGGTGATAATGTTCCCCTTTAAGAGCAAAAAGAAGGATCTTAAAATGTATTTTAAAACATATTGGAAGTCAATGGAGAGAAAAAACAACCGGGGTGATATGGGCACGTTTTGGAGCATCGGAAAGGAGGCGGGTAGCTGTATTGTGTATTAACTAGAGCTTGTGGAGGAGTGAGTGATGTATTCCAGTATAGAAGGCCTTACAGTAGTCCAGTCTTCTGCTGATAAAAGCATGAATGGCCTTTTCAAAGCCCGCCCTGCAGAAATGGCTTCGGCTGGAAAAAACTTGCTCTGACCAGGGAGTTAATTTGTTCGTCAAATTTAAGGAGTGTTTATTGCAGCCCGGAAGAGTTAGGACTGCATGGGATTCTGGGTATTTGTTCTGTTGTGTTACGGTGCGGATGTTCTCCCAAAATGTGTTTGTCATTCTTGTTTGGTGTGGATTCACAGTGTGGCGCACATTTCTAACAGTGTTAAAGTTGTTTATACGGCCACGCTCAGTGTAACCTGTATCGCTGTTGATCAAGTATGAATTGCATTCACGTGTGTGTGCGTACAGAAGCCGCACATATCTCGTGACTGGGCCGGCACGTTGTTAGAATGGATGAAAAGCGGACGTGACGACAGCTCATAGAGGACGTTAAATGCAGTGCCTTTAAGGCACGCCCCCAAGACTGTGGTCCGGGTGGACTACGAGATATAATGACTGATGAACACCTTCGTTCGATAATGAAGGTTGCCTCAGCTCAAAGCCTGAGCCCCGACATTAATGAACTAGCATCCAAGAAAAGATGCCAGGTACCTGGCTTGGGCACATCAGATTGGATCAGTGTGTTGCAAACTAAGCAGTTTAAAGTCCTGAATGGTTGGTTTATTCATTGTTATTTTATTTTCAAATATATTAGCCTGTGGAAAAAGTTAATGTTAATATTTATGTCAGAAGGCTGCAAATAGAAAAGAGGCATTCAATTTTTATTTAAATTGTATTTGATATGCCATTGATATTTTTTTAATTATTATTATTATTATTATTTAAAACCCGATTTTGCATGTCACTATAAAGTTATATAAGCCTTGCTTGTTCAATATTCAATGCAAAACTTGTTTGGGTCCCTATTAAAAGGTTAATTTGTTCAACCTTGGCCCATGGCTTTGTTCATTTTAAAATTTTGGCCCACTCTCTATTTGAGTTTGACACCCCTGCTGTAGTGCATCAGAGCAAAAAACCTATTCTCTGTTTTGCTCACATTTAAATGCAGGTATTGATTGAACATACTGTATGTGAAGAAACACTATTTTTCTGTAATTCCAATTATGATAAATAAGCAATAATAACAGATTTAGTAAACGTAATATCACAAGTAATATTACTTTTATGTTGCTTACAGATTTGTCATGGCTGGCTGTATCATCACACTTTCAAATGGATGTTCTTCCCTTGTGGTTTCTGTCCACTGACCTGAGATGTTCTTATTGCAAGTGCAGCCCATTTATCTGCCCTCGCTCTTAGTGAAGACCTAAAGCACTTTATGGAAAATTGTAAACCAGAAATCAGCCCCTGTATCCCCTGCTTTCGTGATTTTTGTGGTTGCCATGGTGGCAGGGCAAGTGATTGAACTACCATGACATTTGCTGCAGCAAAGTGCTTTGTGCAGTCAGGAGAGCAGCAGTGACATCAAGGACAATACTGAGAAACCAGCATATATGACCAGTAATTCAGTCTATTTAATATGTTGATTCCTACATGAGAGCGTATACGATTCGATCTCCTTATGATGATCACCCGTTTCTGACAGACTGACAGTCTACATTCATTTTGTCGTTGGAAAAAAACCCTATAAATAAAGTCATTTTCATATAATTGAGTGAAAACATTTTCATCAATTAATATATTCTGCACACATACCCTCATGTCAGCAGGCCAGGGAAGCTAGGGTCGATATTCTTCTCTTGATCATCTTGGGTCGGTGTGAGCCAAGACATCCAGGGGGGTTTAGCTCGCTCGTCTGTGGGAACAAACTGCCGCCATTGCTTGCCGTGCTACCGAGGTCCTTTGTCCCTGAATTGCTCACACACTCCGGCAGATTCAATGGGGGTCTGGTGGCAGATTTCTTTGACTTTATCGTTGGAAATGCATCTGCTTTGAGTGTCGCAGAATATCCACACATTCTTGCCATCTCTGTCGGTAAAGTGTGCGGAACAAACGTCCAATTTCTTGCCACTTTCACATCTTTGGGCCACTGGTGCAACTTGAATCCGTCCCTGTTCCTGTTGTTACACCCTCCGACAACACACCGACGAGGCATGATGTCTCCAAGGTACGGAAAACAGTCGAAAAAACGGAACGTTGTGACGTCATCGCTCCGAGAGCGAATATTTAATTAGCCAAAATTCACCCATTTAAAAAAATATATGGTCTTTTTTCTGCAACATCAAGGTATATATTGACGCTTACATAGGTCTGGTGATAATGTTCCCCGTTAACAGAAGGAAGAGTGTTGTTGGGAGGTAATATTTAGAATGTGCCTTCTTGAGCAAGGGGAACTCAGTTCTCAATCCATTACAGCGGAGTGCGTTACTAATTATTTACCGAGTGACCATGGTCGTAGCTCCATTGCTATCCGCTTGTGTAATTCTGGGCTGATTTCTCCTTACCCCACGAGGTGAGATCTTTCATTAAGCTCAATAAGAAGTATGACATTTACTGTATTTACTTTGCAATTATTCCATGTTTCCTATCTCACCAAGATTCTTGCTGGCGGGACAGGACTAATTTGTGTGCCTTTTAGTCACATGGCCGGTTTGTGAGGGTCAGCATTCTTTCTAGTTGATAGAAGAGCTAATACTTAAACTAGGGCTGCACAATTCATCAAATTTTATAACACCGAGATTCCTTACCGAATCGCTTTGTATAATTGTTTTGTTGTCAAATGTTAAGGTGGTATTATTAAATAAGTGCCGGTGTCTAGCAGGACCGATAATCAACATTTCCGTTTTCTTAGCGTTAAGATGCAAAAAGTTGTTGGCCATCCATTGTTTAATTTCACTAAGACACACCTCCAGATGACAACAATCTGGCGTGTTGGTCAGCTTTAGGGGCATGTAAAGTTTAGTCTCATCAGAATAACAGTGAAAGCTAACACCGTATTTGCGTATGATGTCACCTAGCGGCAGCAAATAGATGCTGAAGAGAGCAGGGCCAAGTACAGAACCTTGTGGAACTCCGCATGTTACCTTAACATACTCTGAGGTCACATTGTTATGGGAGACGCACTGCATCCTGTCACAAAGACAGGAGTTAAACCAAGAAAAGGCTAAGTCTAACATCCCAATACGTGTTTGTCCACCTCTGGCACAGTCACTACAGAAAAAACATTATGTGAGTCATGTATTAATCTACGAGAAATGCCATATGTGTAGGATTTTTCCAGTCTGGCGCTGGTTAGTTCTAGCTTAACTGACTCCTCACCCAAGCTGACAGGCACTGTAATAGCCTGTGTCCGAGCTTGCTCTAGTGTAGTTAGTCAAGTGTGACTCAGCCAGTAATCTATGTTTCGAGATAGAGTGATGGCACCTTGCCGGTTAGGGTGAAGGTCGTCCTTCCTCAGCAAGCCCGGTTTGCTCCAGAAAGAGAGCCAGTTATCAATAAACATTAGTTCTGTTCTCTACAAAAACTAGCCCGCCACTTGTTAAGCGAGACTAATCTGCTATACATATCATCATTGCCTCTCGCAGGCAGGGGGCCCGAGACAAGTACTCGATGCCGAGACATCTTTCTAGCGAGATTACTAGTTCTAATAATAAATAATAATGGATTAGATTTGATATCGCGCTTTTTTATTATTAGATACTCAAAGCGCTCACAGAGAAGTGGGAACCCATCATTCATTCACACCTGGTGGTGGTAAGCTACATTTGTAGCCACAGCTGCCCTGGGGTAAACTGACGGAAGCGAGGCTTCCAGTTTGCGCCTACGGCCCCTCCGACCACCACCTATTATTCATTCATCATTCATTCACCAGTGTGAGCATCACCGGGGGCAAGGGTGAAGTGTCCTGTCCAAGGACACAACGGCAGCGATTTGGATGTCAAGAGGTGGGGAGCGAACCTGCAACCCTCAGGTTTCTGGCACGGCTGCTCTACCCACTACGCCATACCGGGGTGGTATGGCGTCGCTAGCTATGTTCCTCTTTGTAATGTCTGTCTCATCTTAGTGTGAGCCGACGTTTACAACTATGTTCGCGTAGCTAGTGGTGCGATTAGCCTGTTGTACTTGTTTACTAGGCCTGTTGCGAGTCAGCTCCCTAAGATTCAATGTTGAGAATACACTTAATTATGTCTGGTTTACAAAGCTGTATGTTCCGGGTGATGAAGTCACCTATGAGTAAGGAGTGGTGTCCGGTAGACTGGTGCGTAGGACTAGCTGAAGGGCCAAATATATTGTGCGTCTCAACCGGTTCACCGTGGCCAGAGGTGGGTAGTAACGCGCTACATTTACTCCGTTACATCTACTTGAGTAACTTTTGGGATAAATTGTACTTCTAAGAGTAGTTTTAATGCAACTTACTTTTACTTTTACTTGAGTATATTTATAGAGAAGGAACGCTACTTTTACTCCGCTACTTTTATCTACATTCAGCTCGCTGCTCGCTACTAATTTTTATCGATCTGTTAATGCACGCTTTGTTTGTTTTGTTCTGTCAGACAGACCTTCAAAGTGCCTGCGTTACTGGTGACGTTTCACTCCGTTCCACCAATAAAATGCAGTCACTAGTGACGTTTGACTCCCTTCCACCAATCAGATGCAGTCACTGGTGACGTTGGACCAATCAAACAGACCCAGGCGGTCACATGACCTGACTTAAACAAGTTGAAAAACTTATTGGGGTGTTACCATTTACTGGTCAATTGTACGGAATATGTACTGTACTGTGCAATCTACTAATACAAGTTTCAATCAATCAATCAAAAGTGTGAAGGAAAAAAGACACTTTTTTATTTCAAACGTACATCCCGTCACAAGCCTAAAGACTGACTGCACAGTTCCTGTCTTCACAATAAAAGTGCCGCTACATCGCGCCTGCGCTTTCAAAATAAGAGTCTCCGAAAGCCAGCGCAAACAAGCTAGCAAGCTACGGAATTTGCCGCCAATGTATTTCTTGTAAAGTGTGTGAAAACGAATATGGAAGCTGGACAAATAAGATACCAAAAACCAACCACTTTCATGTGGTATTAGACAGAAAGGAGGAACTTTTTTTCTCCTGCATTTGAAAACGTGGACGTTAAGCACTGCTGTCTGATTCCAATCAATGCAAGTCATCAGAATCAGGTAATACACCAACTTATATTCTTGTCAACATGAAAGAAAGGAATCTATATGTGTTAAACATGCATGTATATTCATTAAAACACCTTTAACATGTAAACAAAAACGGCAAAATAAATAAATATAAATTATATACTGTATACATCAATGTATGTGTATATATGTATATATATATATATATATATATATGATATGTGTGTGTATGTTACTCATCAGTTACTCAGTACTTGAGTAGTTTTTTCACAACATACTTTTTACTTATACTCAAGTAAATATTTGCGTGACTACTCATTACTTTTACTTGAGTAATAAATCTCTAAAGTAACAGTACTCTTACTTGAGTACAATTTCTGGCTACTCTACCCACCTCTGACCGTGGCTTGTAGGCTGCTTAGGGTTGCAACCAACTGGGCTAGTCAGTTGCTAGCAAATGTGTCCGTCGTGCCTAAAGTTACTAAATTGCTCTAACTGGCGGACACAGCCCTTTAGTAGAGCCAACCTATCCATGAGTAAGGTGCACGAAAAACAGGAAGCCATACTCACCTTGCTTCTTTCACAGAGTCAAGTTTTTGCTGTCTTCAGAGTGCAGTATCTGGGATTAGTTTAGCTTTGTTAGTTTAGCAACTAGCTAGCTTAAAGTGAGGCGGTGAAACAGCGAGTGGGTGCTTTGTACCGTATTTTTCGGAGTATAAGTCGCACCGGAGTATAAGTCGCACCTGCCGAAAATGCATGATAAAAAAGGAAAAAAACATATATAAGTCACACTGGAGCCCGGCCAAACTATAAAAAAAACTGCGACTTATAGTCCGAAAAATACGGTAAGTTCAATAAAAATACTAAATGTGTTGGGTAAGTATAAAAGAAAGCACCATATAAAGTTTTTCCGTCAAAGCAGTTCAATAAATTGATGTAATTGTGTGACAAAAAAGAAGACAGTAAATGAACATAAGTATTTGTAAGTGGTATGAAATATGAAAGGAGTAGGATTTAATAAGCCTTGCTTCTTCGTACTCCTTTTCAGACATGATGTAAAGAGAAATTATATGAAATTATCCGTCAAGTATCGTATTATAAGTGTGTTCATGTTCAAAATGAACTCAATTCAAAGTCTCTCCCATGCTGTTCTCTTTCTTTTCTCTAGTTGCCATAGTTTCCAGGGGACGGCGGGGGTGACTGAGCTCACCTGATTGTAATCATTGCCATCCTTCTTAGACTGACCAGACACACCTGTGGTCACGGGATCTTTCCCTGTCACGTTATCCACGCCAAGTCTACCCCCTGTTTTTGTATTCCTGCCTGCAAGTATTTTGACTTTTTGTATTTTGCTCAGTCCTCCCAGCCTTGCTTTGGAGGCCACCTATTGTTTCATAGTCTCTCGTGCCACAAAAATTATTATTTTTTGTTCTTACGCCTTTTTAACTAACCTTCCTAGCGTAGCTAACTAGTTTTGTAATTCTGGTACACTTGCTTTTTTGTGATAATATATCCCTCATTTTTGCTACAAAAACCTCTGGTGTTTTCTTTCTTTCATATAACCGAGAAAAATGTAACGAAAAAAAAACAATATATAACAACTGGACAGTACAGTTATCATAATCAGCATGTCTATGAACGTTCTCATTCATCCAGGTCATTGTAATCTCAGGGAACTCAATCAATGCCACTTCAGTAGAAGCATTTAAGTCCCATCTTAAAACTCATTTGTATACGCTAGCCTTTAAATAGACCCCCCTTTTAGACCAGTTGATCTGCCGTCTCTTTTCTGCTCTGCCCCCCTCTCCTGCGTGGAGAGGTTATTAGTTGTTCACAGATGACACGCTAGCTGTTCAAAGCCGGGACCCGGGGTGGACCACTCATCTGTGCATTAGTTGGGGACGTCTCTGCTGACCTGTCTCCACTCAAGATGATCTCCTGCTGGCCCAACTATAGACTGGACTCTCACGCTATTAATTAGATCCACTATGGACTGGACTCTCACAATATTATGCTAGATCCACTCGACGTCCATTGCACCAGTCGCCCGGGGGGTGGGGTCCTCACATCTGCGGTCCCCTCAAGGTTTCTCATTGTATCCTATTGCGTTGAGTTTTTTCTCGCCCTGATGTGGGATCTGAGCCGAGGATGTCGTTGTGGCTTGTGCAGCTCTTTGAGACACTTGTGATTTAGGGCTAAGGGTGTAACGGTACGTGTATTTGTATTGAACCGTTTCGGTACGGGGGTGTCGGTTCGGAGGTATACCGAACGAGTTTCCACACGGACATATTAAGTAGCGTAACGCACGTTGTGTAAACAATACACACCGAGGCACAACGCACGGCATGCTAACAGCTAACGAGCTACGATAGACTGACCATACATCCTCTTTTCACCGGACATGTCCTCTTTTGCGGAGCTGTCAGGGCGGAGTTTCTTAAATGCCTCGAATGTCCGGCATTTTGAGTTAGGGTTGCGTGTATTTTCAATGTACGTTCAGGGTTAAGAAGGGGTTAAAAACGAAACAATTGTGTGCGGCAGCATTCGTGAGGGAGGGGCAGAGACAGAGAGAGCGAGAGAGTTATGATAAACGCGCATGCGTCGCCCGGCTCTGCTTTTTATCCATAGATTTATCAGATTTAATTTTTTATTATCTATAGCAAGGGTGTCAAAAGTGTGCCCCGGAGGCCATTTGCGACCCAAAGCTGATGTTTTAAAGGCAGACGGCACATTCTAAAAATACTATTAAAATAAACAAAAACATAACAAAAGTGAAATAAAAAAGCTTAAAGGTTAAATGTAATTTAGAAAAAGTTGCAATGTTGACTAATAAAACAAAGATGTTTTTTTTTTCTTTCAAACTGTCATTGCTCAAAACATAATATTGAATCAAAATCAATGTTTTTATGAATAATCGACCCATCCAAGGTTCAGATTACTTCACATCAAATATTCCAGTAAGAAAAATATTTTTGGTGGAAGATTTTGCAAATTTGGTAAATAAATAACCCCAAAATTGATATTTTGTTGTTTTCTTACTGTACCAAAAATGAACCGAACCGTGACCTCTAAACCGAGGTATGTACCGAACCGAATTTTTTGTGTACCGTTACACCCCCTATTTAGGTCTAAATAAATAAACTTTGATTGACTGATTGATTGATCACAACTGGATTGTTTGGTTTGACTTAGAAGACGTTTCACCTCTAATCCGAGTTCATGCTCATAGATTAGATAAGCATATTTTTAAATGTTACATAAAAAAATATTATCAAACAATTAACATTTAACACACATAAAAAAATGTATATTGTATCGGTTCAAATGTGAACGTTACCCATCACTAAACATAATAACTAATAAAGTACCAATGACTGTCACACACACACACACTAGTGTGGTGACATTTTTGTGGTTGACTATGAGAGGAGAGCAAAACAAATGCTTGTAGCAAAAGGTATCATTGTTTTCACGGTTTTAGTTGTAGCTAGGCTTGCCAATTTCCTGAAGAAAAAAAAACACCTTGCAGGGAAAGTTGACCTAATTTCTTTGGGCTTTTTTTTTATTTGTGTGAAAGGAGTTTTATGTTATCCACAAAGGTTGGATGGATCGAGCAATTGGACTGTTTGTTTGTGGAAGATGTTTCACAGTTGCATCCATTCAACCTTTGTGGATTATATGACCTGATGACTGACAAGCTACACAAACACATTGTTCTTCTATTTGGCTTCAAGCAGAATCTAATTAAATATGCCATTTTTTTTGAGTAAAATGGAGACATGGGAAACAAATTAAAACAATATTTTTTGCGTGCAAACTAAAATAACATATAATATAAATACTTTGTGTCTGGAAACAAAAACAAAAAAATCCTGCTTAATTTACCAGAATAAAAATATGTCTTTAACAGAAATATGTCCTGCTTAACTTAACTTAAAAAAGTATAAAATCAATGTGCAACTTTGCAGTGATGTGCAAGCTACTTGGAAAATGTAGTAAGCTAAGATACAAGTTACTCTCAATTCATAATTGCCAACCTTGAGACCTCCGATTTCGGGGGGCGGGGGGTGGTTAATATATATATATATATATATATATATATATATATATATATATATATATATATATATATATATATATATATATATATATATATAGATATATATATATATATATATAAGAAATACTTGACTTTCAGTGAATTCTAGCTATATATATATATATATATATATATATATATATATATATGTTTTTATTATATATATATATCTATATTAATAAGAGAAATACTTGAATTTCAGTGTTCATTTATTTACACATATACACACACACACAAAACTCCTCTACTCATTGTTGAGTTAAGGGTTGAATTGTCCATCCTTGTTCTATTCTCTGTCACTATTTCAGAACACACACATTATACAAATATACATTATAAAATCAATAAGAAAACGGGAGCTCTAATTTGGGAGTCTGAATTAGGATCAGAAGTTCCTATATAAACATTGCGTACTCACGTCGCCATTTTGTATTGATTACTGCAGCTGTGCACTGGATTCATTCACAAATACAAACTACAACTCACAAACACTTTAGAGTTAGGCTCCACCATCAGAATGTGTACTTAAACTTATAAAGATCACATGGATATTATTCAGTGAGTTGATTCACCAAAACTAATCTGTTATACAGGAGGAAAAAGCATACAGGACGTTTCAATTGTTCACAGACTGGTCGCTCTCATCAGAATGACAAGACACTTCCGGTCTGCAGGTGATAGCATTCAATTGGGAAGAAACGCCCTACTGCCCCCTACTGACCAATGTGAATACTGATAAATGTGTAATGACAGCTCCAAAAACGAATTCAAACCACAAAATAAAATAAATAAATCAACACAAAAATGTGACACATTATGGGTGGGTCACATATGCATGTACAGTAGATGGCAGTATTGTCCTGTTTAAAAGTGTCACAACATTGCTGTTTACGGCAGACAAACTGCTTTACGGTAGACGAAAACTTGACTGCTGTTGTTGTGTGTTGTTACCGCGCTTGGAGGACGTTAATGAAACTGCCTAACAATAAACCCACATAAGAAACCAAGAACTCGCCCTCGATCATTCTACAGTTATAACGTGATTGGGCAGGCATGCTGTTTATATTGTGGGAAAGCAGACATGAGAACAAGCTGTCAACACGTCACTCAGATCTGCATGGAGCTGGAGGGGGCGTGGCCTCCAGCTCCGCCTGAATTTCGGGAGATTTTTGGGAGAAAATTTGTCCCGGGAGGTTTTCGGGGGGGGGGGGGGGGGGTTTGAATTTCGGGAGTCTCCCGGAAAGTCCGGGAGGGTTGGCAAGTATGTCTCAATTTAATGTCGCTAAGCTACAGGAAAGCTATCCCCAGCCAATTGTAGCAAGCTGCACTACACGCTGCACGGCAAAAGCTTGCTGCATATATATATATATATATATATATATATATATATATATATATATATATATGACCCCCAGTATGACATCCATTAAGCTACAGATCGGCATTAATGCATTTATATCTATGAGCCCACATGTATAATATCAATGTTAATGTATCTAAGTGTACAAACTGTATGTATTTATTTTAGTTTCACTTTTTTTGGCCCACCCATACAGTAAAAAAAACAAAACAGCATCTATATATATCTTGACAAAACAAAAACCAAAAAAAAAAACAATGACTTGTATGTTTAGGTTATGTGCAGTAAGACTTTTCATGAGCTCAACTCACCTTAATGTGTGTTCCTAAATTTGTGGTGGACATCTTGGATGGTTTTTGGCATTGTTTTCTTTAAATGCATGCATTTGTCTAAATATGGCCAAGGACACGCATTATTGTGGGTTTCCTGGACGTCGTCTTAATCACCAAAAGTAAAATCTCATCTGCGGGACAGAATCCCTCTGCCATTTTCAAGCATTTTTTTTTTTTTTTTTGGAGTCGTCAGCTTGAAGCGTCCCTCTGTCTCCGTCGTATATGTTATGATTTTGCTTCCTTGTTTTGATGACCCGCTTTATCTTGCCTCTGATTGGCCAGTCTGTAATGTTTCACCCTAATTTTAGCCAATTGCTACTAATCATCGGAACACCAACCAATCATCATGGATTGTCTCCGTATGTATGGATGTTCTCATTCATCCAGGTGATTGTATTTTCTCTGTATTTTTTTGGGCCTGGATTCGCAGTCCATTTTCTCTCTTTGTAGCTTGTAGCTTTGATGTAAGCTACTTAGCTACATAGGTCTAAAAATAGGTAAGCTACAGGAATCATTCAAAAAGCTACAGGGAAATGTAGTAAGTTGTATGCAATTTTTACTGCCCATCACTGCAACTTTGATAGATCACACTTTCAACACTATGAGAACTATGACAAAAAGAGAGGTAATAAATGTATGCTGTATTACTGACTGGCAACATTTTAATTGTGCTTTATTTATGAATAAAAATCTCCACTCAAACAGTGTGGTTATTGGCCTTTAACTTTATGCTATATTGTGTTAATTAGGTATTAAATAGAAGCTTGATGGCCGAATTGAACACTTATAAAATACCATCCATCCATCCATCCATCTTCTTCCGCTTATCCGAGGTCGGGTCGCGGGGGCAGCAGCCTAAGCAGGGAAGCCCAGACTTCCCTCTCCCCTGCCACTTCGTCCAGCTCTTCCTGTGGGATCCCGAGGCGTTCCCAGGCCAGCCGGGAGACATAGTCTTCCCAACGTGTCCTGGGTCTTCCCCGCGGCCTCCTACCGGTCGGACGTGCCCTAAACACCTCCCTAGGGAGGCGTTCGGGTGGCATCCTGACCAGATGCCCGAACCACCTCATCTGGCTCCTCTCGATGTGGAGGAGCAGCGGCTTTACTTTGAGCTCCTCCCGGATGGCAGAGCTTCTCACCCTATCTCTAAGAGAGAGCCCCGCCACCCGGCGGAGGAAAATCATTTCGGCCGCTTGTACCCGTGATCATGTCCTTTCGGTCATAACCCAAAGCTCATGACCATAGGTGAGGATGGGAACGTAGATCGACCGGTAAATTGAGAGCTTTGCCTTCCGGCTCAGCTCCTTCTTCACCACAACGGATCGATACAGCGTCCGCATTACTGAAGACGCCGCACCGATCCGCCTGTCGATCTCACGATCCACTCTTCCCCCACTCGTGAAACAAGACTCTGAGGTACTTGAACTCCTCCACTTGGGGCAAGATCTCCTCCCCAACCCGGAGATGGCACTCTACCCTTTTCCGGGCGAGAACCATGGACTCGGACTTGGAGGTGCTGATTATCATCCCAGTCGCTTCACACTCAGCTGCGAACCGATCCAGTGAGAGCTGAAGATCCTGGCCAGATGAAGCCATCAGGACCACATCATCTGCAAAAAGCAGAGACCTAATCCTGCAGCCACCAAACCAGATCCCCTCAACGCCTTGACTGCGCCTAGAAATTCTGTCCATAAAAGTTATGAACAGAATCGGTGACAAAGGGCAGCCTTGGCGGAGTCCAATCCTCACTGGAAACGTGTCCGACTTACTACCGGCAATGCGGACCAAGCTCTGGCACTGATCATACAGGGAGCGGACCGCCACAATCAGACAGTCCGATACCCCGTACTCTCTGAGCACTCCCCACAGGACTTCCCGAGGGACACGGTCGAATGCCTTCTCCAAGTCCACAAAACACATGTAGACTGGTTGGGCAAACTCCCATGCACCCTCAAGGACCCTGCCGAGAGTGTAGAGCTGGTCCACAGTTCCACGACCAGGACGAAAACCACACTGTTCCTCCTGAATCCGAGGTTCGACTATCCGGCGTAGCCTCCTCTCCAGTACACCTGAATAGACCTTACCGGGAAGGCTGAGGAGTGTGATCCCACGATAGTTAGAACACACCCTCCGGTTCCCCTTCTTATAAAATACCAATAGTTGAATTAAATATTATTTTACCCTTTGCTGAGTTACTATATTACCAACTCTCTGTAAGACTCTGTAGGGCCACTATCATAAAGCTTGGCATATTATGTTCACCATATTTATCGGATTGTAAGGCGCACCTAAAATAATTAAATTTTCTCAAAAATCAACAGTGTGCCTTATCGGGTATACAGCAGGGGTGCCCACACTTTTTTCAGCAGGCGAGCTACTTTTCAAATGACCAATAAGAAGTGCTCACAAACAGATTTAGACAGATTTGTGAACAATATTTGAGAGGAATAGGTATTTTGTGTACATAGTAGAAGTTTTAGATCTTTGAGTTCAATTGGACAGGCGTGATTGGGAAGAATGGCCGCCCGGATCTGAAACCGAGTGGTGTTTTGTTAGTGGACTTTTGTGCTCGTCATAGATTGTCCATAAAGGACACAATGTTCAAACATAAGGGTGTCCATATGTGCACTTGGCACCAGGATATGGAAGTAGAATTGTCTCACATCAACTTATATATATTAATATGATATTAATACATAAGCATATATTCATAAATATACAAATAAAATACAAATGTGATATACAAATAAATAAATAATTTGTATAAATAAATGGGTATTTGGAAATATATTTTTGAGGTTTGAAAATATATACAAGTAAAATGTATAAATTCAAAAATGTGACATACAAATAAATCAAGAATTTGTATAAATAAATGTGTATTTGTAAATATATTTTTGAGATGTGAATATAAATATGCTTAATTTTGTATTTGTATTGAATTTGCATATGTGGATTGCATTTTTGATTTTGTGTCGATGAGAACGCCTCCCTAGAGAGGTGTTTAGGGCATGTCCGACCAGTGGGAGGCCACGGGGAAGACCCAGGACACGTTGGGAAGACTATGTTTCCTGGCTGGCCTGGGAACGATTCGGGATCCCCCGGGAGGAGCTGGACGAAGTGGCTTGGGAGAGGGAAGTCTGGGCTTCTCTGCTTAGACTACTGCCCCTGCGACCCGACCTCGGATAAGCGGAAGAAAATGGATGCTTTTTTGCTTTGCAATCGCTTCGGCCGACTCTGGCTGCCATTTGTAATAAAAACGATCTTATAATTCTAAATTAAGATATTAGTTTTAACCTCTTGAGAAGCTCTAAAACTACAAAAATAAGTGACGGGCGTAGTAGCAGTCGAAGCCAGCTGAAAGGGGCGGAACATGGAGGAGTTAATTTGCATCTAAAAAAACTGGTTTTCTAGTGACAGTCAGAAAGGGTCTTGAAAATGGGTCTGTAAGGCAAAATGTATGCAACATTTTGATCAAAGAACCATCGTTACAGGTTATGCAAATGTAGATTAGAATCATAATATGACCCCTTTAATTAAACAGTTGATTATTTTTTTAAGACCTATTATAGTGATAAATAGTCATCCGAGCATATTATATGCACTATATCAGGGGTCAGCAACCCGCAGCTCCAGAAGCGCCTCCCTAGTGGCTCCCTGGACCTCTTTCAGAGATGTGTGAAAATGGAAAAAGATGAAGAAAAAACATTTTTTTTGGTTTTAATATATTTTCTGTAGGAGAACAAACATGACCCAAACCTTCCTAATTGTTAGAAATACCACTGTTTATATTATACATGCTTCACTGATGAGAGTATTTGGCAAGCACCGTTTTGTCCTACTAATGTCAGCGATCCTTGAACGCATCGTAGTTTGTAACTTTTTCCGATGCTGCCACAGAAAAGTTTTTAAAAGTTTTATGCCACTCCTTTGTCTCATTTTGTCCACCAAACGTTTTAGGCTGTGCGTGAATGCACAAAAGTGAGCTTTGTTGATTTCATTGGTTTGCTGGAGTGCTAATCAGGCATATTTGGTCAATCCATGACTGCAAGTTTTCTCACCCTCTGAGAAGCCTCCATTTTACTAATGTTTTCCAATGTTGCAAAAATGTGTAGAATAAAAAATAAAATACAACATTTCTGTCAACGGAGATTTGCCTCAGCCTTTGATAGTAGGCTAATATAGCTAATATAGACACTTCCATCATGTGTTGCCTTCATTATCAGACTTATATAAGGCTTTGAATTTTTTCGGCTGCAGACCGATTTTTTTTTTTTTGTATTTTTGGTCCAATATGGCTCTTTCAACATTTTGGGTTGCCGACCCCTGAACTATATGATGCACATACTTTAGTTCATTATGACTTTCTATTTGCGTGTGCGTAAGACTTTCTAAGAGAACTTGTTCTTTGTACAACATGAATAGGTAGTGTACTTTATTATGTTATGCAGATGTATTAATGTGAGGGGGAGAAAACATTTATCACAAGACAATGTTATCTTCAGATTACATGAGAAAGATGTTCTTTTAGTCAAATTGTAACACAATGTGTTATTTTTGCTATTACGGTATACAAATATTTAAAAAACATTTAGTTCTGGGTTTGCAGTTTTGAGTGAGTTTGTAATTCAGCTGTGGTTTGCATTGTTCTTTTTTCTGTGTTCTGTTATCAGTAGGATCAGCTCACAGCTATTGAACATTATGCGTGGGAGATTTTTCCTAAGGTCGGTTTTGTGTTGGTGAACAATCAATGTGAAGATGACCTCTTTAAGGAAGGTTGCCGGGTCACAGCAGAGGTTCAGTGACATTAAGCAGAGTGTTTTTTCATTTACGGATTAAAGAGGCAGATGAAAGACCATTCAAAATGTAAATGCTTCACATTTGATGCTTTGGGTCGTGAGAAAAAAAAAGTCAATCTATACTCGGGTTAAATAAACACAGGGTTCATCTCAGTAACATGAAACCAGGTGAATTACTGCCTAAGTGAACTGACCGATATGCAGTCATTCATACGATGAATCATTTTTGATGACAGCAAATTACTGTGTTCATCAAAGTGGTTTCTCTTTGAGATGTTTATCTGCGAGGGTTTTGTATAAATAATGTATGGGCACTATAGGGGAGCAGATACTGTAACAGCATTTTGCAATTAACTTTTTCCTTTTTTGAAATACATGTTTGTATTTGTTTTGACTTCCTTATCATACTTAAAATATAATTGTAATGAGGGCTTCACAAAATACTTGCTAACTAGTTTCTTTATGACAACCACAAGTGGGTAGTAACATGATATATATTTACTTTAAGGGCACCTATTATGCAAAACCAACTTTTCTTACCAACTGGAACCTGTTTATGTGTATTTAGGATCTGCATAAGTCACACAAATTTGAA
Source organism: Nerophis lumbriciformis (assembly GCF_033978685.3). NCBI lineage: Eukaryota > Metazoa > Chordata > Actinopteri > Syngnathiformes > Syngnathidae > Nerophis > Nerophis lumbriciformis. The sequence goes on from NC_084557.2 coordinate 26,020,883, forward strand.
ATTAAACCATGGAGGAATGCCTAAGATATTTATAAAAAGTAGGTAGGTAGGTCTTTATTGCATACTTGCCAACCCTCCCGAATTTTTCAAGAGACTCCCGAATTTCAGTGCCTCTCCTGAAAATCTCCCGGGACAACCATTCTCCCGAATTTCTCCTCACTCAGTGCGGACCTGAGTGAGGACAGCCTGTCGTCACGTACGCTTGGCCAACCAAAAAGTAACCACAGAACACTGTACCGTATAGTGTTCTGTGGTTACTTTTTGGTTGGCCAACGGTTTACGTTGTATTGCGCACCCTGACGGCAAGTGTGGGAGTCGGTTCTGAAGTATGAAGTAAAGAGACGTAGCTTCGTCACATCGCCTGGTTATTGACTCCAACCCAGAGTATTACACTGCCCATCCCTATGCTCCTTCAAAGGCTGTGCTACTGGCTGCAAAGCATTGCACTTTCGAATACAACAATGAGTAGAGAGGAGTGTTATGTGTGTATATGTGTAAATAAATGAACACTGAAATTCATGTATTTATTTTATTTATATGTATATATACATATAATATATATATATATATATATATATATATATATATATATATATATATATATATATATATATATATATATGTACATATATATATATATATATATATATATATATATATATATATATATATATATATATATATGTACATATATATAGCTAGAATTCACTGAAAGTCAAGTAGTTTTTTTATTTTCATATATATATATATATATATATATATATATATATATAAGAAATACTTACATTTCAGTGAATACTAGCTATAAATATACTCCTCCCGCCATAGCCCCCCCCCCCCAAATCTCCAGAATTTGGAGGTCTCAAGGTTGGCAAGTATGCTTTATTGTCATTGCACAAGTACAACAAAACTTTGTTTTCAGCACAAACCCATTCAAGATTAGACAAACAAACAGTGCACAGGGTTACAGAACAGGAACGCTGATGGGTCGCCACAAGGCGCCCCGTAAAAGATGGGGAAAAAGGTAAACGCTGGGGAAGGATTGTCAGGCCTGGGTCAGAAATAGGACTCAGAAGCAGAGGTGGGGAATAATCCGGAAAGCTTTTATTTTGAAAAGTTCACTTTTCACCTCTTGAGTCAGGGCAATACAACAACGGCTATAAACTTTAACAACTAGGCGGAAAAGGTTTCACAAAATGTGAACAAACCGAAAATCATTTCAAAAGGAGGAAACAGAAATATCTATCTCTAACTACACAAGCGAGGAATATTAACTATGAAATTTAAATAACAAAAGAAGCTCCAAAAAGGAGGGAAAACAATGGGTTATAAAGCTTCTACACTGATTTTTATCTAGAGAAATAATTAACAAAAGGTCACTCAAAAATGAAGAAAAATAGAGATGGTGAAAGTAAACTAAACTCACCACTGCGATTTGAAAACTTAACAAACAAAAATTCACTCTGCTTAAGAGGAGAAAAGGAAAACTCAAAATACCAACTTGGAAATTCAGGATCTGGATAACAAGACAAAACAAGGCTTGGGTATGACGCTGAAGATGCACAAAACATTCTGGCACAGAACAAAGGGAGGCGTGGGCTTATAAGACACGTGGGGGTAATGGGGAACAGGTGGAAACAATCAGGGATCAGGGATGACGTCAGACTGATGACACAAGTGACCTTAAACGAGAGGAGAGTTACTTTTTAAATTAAAACATGAAATTCACAAGACACAAAAAACTAAGACGAGACATCCCTCACCGCGACGTGACAAGGATGAGTAAACAAATACAATCTAGACTCCCCTAAGGGGGCCCAGTCTGGAGTGGGAAAAAACCTCCATAGCAAAGCACATATACATATTACAACGTACATCTCGAGATATCTAGCAACAGAGGGGAGGGAGTGGGGGTCACAGTGGCAGGCTGCAGCTCTTCAGGCGCTGCCCATCCGTCCATCACCCCTAAGGGATTCGGGTCAAGGGCGTTGGATGGGGGGTGGGGTATGTGTGTGGGGCATATATTTTTGTGGATGCATGTGTGTGTGTAAGCCTGCCGTGTGTCTCTGTTCCGCGGCCTTGATGTTGTGCAGCCGAAAGTCCGTCCAAAGTCAACAACAGGTGTGTGTCCATGAGAGACAAGAAGGGAGTTTGTTGTGTCTTCGCCGCACTGTCCTTCAGGAGAGTCTCGACGGCAGGGAAACAATCCAAGTTAGAATGTTTTGTATGCGAGTGAAAATAAAATGTGCTTTTCACTCCAAATTGTCTATGACTGATTGGCAAAATTCATCCTGCGGGGAAGACAGTCCGATGTTATCCAAATCACAAGAGTGTCCACAGTTCTTCCCGCATCCTCCAATCATTTGTGGCAGCTTTGGGGTACTTTGAAGACTGCCAGCAACTTCCAATTTTTCAACAGACCAGAGCAACGCTTACTCCAATCAGCAGATGTCCTGTTGTCGTAATTCAGAATAGGTAGATATCTTCACGTCCTCGACTGGAAGGGTCACCAGGCACGCGACACTCCTTCTCCCAAGAGAAAATGTACCCAAAGAGCTTTGCGTGAGTGTGCAATTGTCTGCCATTGTAGTTCTCCATCCTCTTGTTGGGGGGCAGGCTGGCTCGTGCATGCACGTGCATCCGCCGTTTTTTCCATTTCTAAATCAAAGTAGTGTATATGCATCCATCCATTTTCAACCGCTTATTCTCTTTGGGGTCGCAGGGGGCGCTGGAGCCTATCTCAGCTACAATCGGGCGGAAGACGGGGTAGTTCAAACGTATATCTGACAGTAGAACCGCTTTGAAACCACAAAAACTACAATATTACTGATGAGGAGAAGACACAGTTGAAGTGGAGGCACGTAAATAAGACCGCCCACAAAACAGCGCGGCTTGAAGATGGTCTGTAAAACAATCTATAGAAAATTTTGACCCAAGAACCATCATTACATGCTATGTAGACCCCAAGGAAGTTTTTAAATATAGAAAAAAAAAAACATAAGATGACCTATTCCAGTAATTGCTTGGATAAATTGTACTTGTCAGAGTAGTTTTACTGCAACATACTTTTTACTTTTACTTGAGTTTTTTTTTTTCTAAAGGGGAAAAACAATTTTTACTCGGCTACATTAAGTTTCATTCCGCTCGCTACATTTATTTACATCTTATCTGTATTAATTTGTAATGTGTTGATTACTGCTTGCAAAAACGCATTAATTTGGTTCGTTAGAGGGACTTCTTCCAGCGGGCACAGTCACATGACTGTTTCACCAAGAAAAATCAAAAAGAATAAAATAAGTAATAATAATGATAATAACAACAAAACATTTCTTTCAAACTTAAAGGGGAACTGCACTTTTTGGGGAATTTTGCCTATCGTTCACAATCATTATGAGAGAGAAGAAGACAAAAGGTTTTTTATTTATTTTTTTCGCATTCTAACAAATAAAAATCGTCTCGTTCTTGGTGTGTAGCAATGCAGCTAATGGGAGCAATCCATTCTACCTCTAGATCACTAAAAATGCATTCAAAAATCGTCAACAATACTTATTTTTAGAGATGTTTGATTTTATCGGCCGATAAATGCTTTAAAATGTAATATCGGAAATTATCGGTATCGTTTTTTTTATTATCGGTTTCGTTTTTTTTGTTTGTTTGTTTTTTTTGTTTTTTTTTATTAAATCAACATAAAAAACACAAGATACACTTACAATTAGTGCACCAACCCAAAAAAACTCCCTTCCCCATTCACACTCATTCACACAAAAGGGTTGTTTTTTTCTGTTATTAATATTCTGTTTCCTACATTATATATCAATATATATCAATACAGTCTGCAAGGGATACAGTCCGTAAGCACACATGGTTGTGCGTGCTGCTGGTCCATTAATAGTACTAACCTTTAACAGTTAATTTTACTCATTTTCATTAATTACTAGTTTCTATGTAACTGTTTTTATATTGTTTTACTTTCTTTTTTATTCAAGAAAATGTTTTTAATTTACTTATCTTATTTTATTTTATTAATATTTTAAAAAAGGACTTTATCTTCACCATACCTGGTTGTCCAAATTAGGCATAATAATGTGTTAATTCCACGACTGTCTACATCAGTATCGGTTGATATCGGTATCGGTTGTTATCAGTATCGGTAATTAAAGAGTTGGACAATATCGGAATATCAGATATCGGCAAAAAGCCATTATCGGACATCCCTACTTATTTTACATTCCGTAACCTGTATAATAACTAAGCGTAGTAACACATTGGCGTGCTACGGTATTAGCTGTGAAAGCTTACTACGGAAAAGATAAGCTAGCTTCTACGTCGGCACGAAACGCGTTTGAGTTTGTAATACACAACACACTGCGATAGAACACCAGTTTGTACTGACTGAAAAACATGAACAATCATATAACAGTATCTGTAAAGTATTAGCCCACATTTCATGTTTTGTTTGTACGCAGCCAGCTCGACAGCGTATGCACTGTAGTGTACGGTGATGTATTATGATCAATGGTATAGTCACTTATTCGATAGACAGTTGTCTGTTTGGTCCAGATGGCCTGGCACGTTTCCAGTTGATTTGGGTAAGCAATTCATTATTTCGGCATAGCTTGGCTCCAAATTCCAGATTTGCAGCGTGACCATGTCGCACTCTGTCGGCTTCCGTATGCTCCAACGTTTCAGCCTTTTCTTAGTGCTCGCTTCTATAAGCAGCATCCTTTGTATATTTTGTTCCAAAAATACAAGGTTGTACATCCTAATTTGTCTAAAAATAGTCGTCTTTGTTGTCTATTACCAAGTCTGCCATGATTAGAAAAACACACTCGCATTCTATCCCGGAAGTAAGAACAAATTTGTTGCCGGAAGTCCTAAGTGCAATGTTATGGAAACGGAAATAAATGCGCCGATGAATTAGTTCCGGCTGTGCATAACATGACCAAAATACGGTAAATATTGTACATATTACATATCATTATGATCATGTCTGTTCCTACATTGTATATAGATTTGCACCGTGTATATAAAACGTTGATTGAGGGTTTCGAAGTTGTTTTAGAGGGTTTTGAAGGTAACAATGGTGATTCCCATTAGCCGCGTCTTGCAAGCGTTTTTTAAATCATCTTTAAAATCCTTAAAATAAAAAGACATGTGTTGTGGTAGCCATTTTTGTGTTATTTATATTTCTGTAGTCCTGGATATATTATTTAATTAAATTAATTATTTATTTCATGAATGCTTGGGCCTACTGCACTACTGCACTTTGGTGTTGGTCATTGTGGTGGTGTTTGATGAATACTTTGGCCTACTGTGCTGCTGTACTTTAGTTGTTGTCATTGTGGTTGTGGTGGCCATTTTTGTGTTATTTAGATTTCTCTAGTACTGCATATTTATAAGTTAAATTATTAGTTTTTTGAATTGCCATGAAAATATGTTTTTTTAATTTATTGAATTAGAAAGTGTCATTTACATTCTGTCTGTGATGAGGTGGCGACTTGTCCAGGGTGTACTCCGCCTTCCGCCCGATTGGAGCTGAGAAAGGCTCCAGCGCCCCCCGCGACCCCAAAGGGAATAAGCAGTAGAAAATGGATGGATGGATGGCATTTACATTCTGTGTCATTTACAGCACCTGTGACGAGAGCATTTAGGGGCGCACAGGTGAAACTGATTGGACAATTGTCGGGTTGAGAGACTGGGTGTGAAAACTGTTTTTGAACACTTCTTACGCAACACTTGAGACTTAGTTTTTTGTTTATAGCTTTGTATGTAGTTAAAGTTGTTTTTGTTCACATTGGATGTACTGTTGGAAATAAGACCTTTTTGCAAATAAAGCTATTTTTTGGGAGAATTAAGTTGGAGTCGGAAGTGCGTATGAAAGTGCACCACCTGTCCTGGTTCAGCCCACGGCCTTTGGTTTAGAACCTGGCAAAGCTTGGAAAGGCCGAAACATGTGTTCTTGTCTCTCATAATGATTGTGAACGATTCCAATTAATGTGCATTTCCCCTTTAAGCACATGACCCTGAACATGTGGGTGTATATGCCTGTGCACACAAATGTCTCAGACAGTTCAACGGTATTATTAGTTACTTATGGTCACACGTTTCTCCAGATGGATACAAAAACATTTTCACAGACACACTTTAAAAGTACATGTGTGGGTTTTCTCTGGATACTACGGCGTCTTCCCACATTCCAAAAATATACATGTTAGATCAGGGGTCGGCAACCCGAAATGTTGAAGGAGCCATATTGGACCAAAAAAAAATTAAAATCTGAAGCCGTAAAAAATTAAAAGCCTTATGTAAGTGTTATAACGAAAGCAACACATGATTTAAGTGTCTATATTAGCTGTATTAGCCTACTATCAAAGGCTTACGTAAATCTTCCTTGACAGAAATGTTGTATTTTATTTTTTTATACTACCGGTACACATTTTTGCAACATTGGTAATCATTAGTAAAATAGAGGATCCTCACAGGATGAGGTAACTTCTGGAAATTACTGGTTCAGGTACCAAAGGTATGGATGTGTGTGTCCAAATTTAAGGAAATGGCAGGCTGTCTTCTTCTTCTAATGGTTTATTACAATCTTTGCAAGCTGGGAAACATTTGCTGTGGTCTGGAACAACATTGCAGACAAACAAGTATGAGAAATGCAGCCAATATTACATACAGATAGTGTGTCAAATATATAATAAATACACAAAGGACATAAATAAAGGAAATTAAATGAGCTCAAAAATACCTACAAACGAGGCATAATGATGCAATACGTACATACAGCTAGCCTAAATAGCATGTTAGCATTGATTAGCTAGCAATCATGCATTGACCAAATATGCCTGATAAGCACTCCAGCATATCAATAAAATCAACAAAGCTCACCTTTGTGCATTCACGCACAGCATAAAATGTTTGGTGGACAAAATGAGATAAAGAAGGAGTGGCATAAAACATGTCTTTCTGTGGCAGCATCGGAGAAAGTTGTGACTAAGACCGGCACGCGTAGGAGGTGCTTCTTTCTCCTGCTACGGAAGACAGCACACAGGCTAAAAAAAAAAAAGTATTAAGAACAAAAAAAGTGAAAAAGAAGATGATTGTACATTGCCTAAACAGGCGTGCGTTTGAAAAGATAATCGCTGCAACTGAGTCCTTGCTGCTCACTTCACGCCTCGACCACTGAAGAAAAAAACTAGGTGGGGCAAGGATGTTGGGCGGCAGCATCATGGTTGAGGTTAATGTTATTATGCAAGGAGGAGAAGAATACGCTCATAATGATGAGGGTGGGTGAGCAGCCTTTGAGGTTGTCATGAGGGAGGTTGGTGAGGCAGAGCTGGTGGAGGGAGCACTAGCAGATAAATCAAAACTACATACTAAAAAAGTGGTTAAACTCATTGGCCCATGCCCCTCCACACCTCTCTGGTGTTATTATGCTACACCTTTCTCTCCACCTTCATTTTGTATTCCTCCTTAGCCTTTTCATGCTCCGCCTTAGTTCCTGTTGCACCTGGCCTATGCTTCCCCTTGTTGCTTTCCCTGAAGGCAGCCTTTTTCTGATTCAGCAGAGTATTTAACTCACTGGTAATCCAAGGTTTATTATTGGGAAAACAGGGTACAGTCCTTGATGGCACAATCATAACCCTATAGAAAATCATGAAGCTGGAGAGACATTCTACCTTCCTGTCAATGTCTGAGTTGCCCTCATTACCATCCTGCAGAACATCCCAGTATGTGCACTCGCAGCAAGAATTCAGGGACTCAACAGCTTCTCGTGTCCACTTCCTAAATGTTTTAGTAGTCACAGGCTGCTTTTGGACACATGGTTCATAACATGGCTTAAAGTAGACCAGTTTGTGATCCGATCTACCCAATGGTGGAAGAGCCACTGTATGCCTCATTGCAATTGGCATCCATGAGATCAATGATCTTACTTTTTTCCTGTAGAACTACCAACTTATTGCACAAAGCCTGTTGGATGTGAAAAGAGGCTAACATGGTAAAAATGTCCATTGACTATAACACATACTTGCCAACCCTCCCGGATTTTCCGGGAGACTCCCGAAATTCAGCGCCTCTCCCGAAAACCTCCCGGGACAAATGTTCTCCCGAAAATCTCCCGAAATTCAGGCGGAGCTGGAAGCCACGCCCCCTCAAGCTCCATGCGGACCTGAGTGACGTGTCAGCAGCCTGTATTCACGGCCGCTTTCCCACAATATAAACAGTGTGCCTGCCCAAACACGTTATAACTGTATAATGATCGAGGGCGAGTTATTGGTTTCTTATGTGAGTTTATTGTTAGGCAGTTTCATTAACGTCCTCCCAGCGCGGTAGCAACACACAACAACAGCAGTCATGTTTTATTCTACCGTAAAGCAGTTTGTCTGCCGTAAACAGCAATGTTGTTGTAATATATTGAGTTGGAGGCAATAACCAGGCGAGGTGATGAAGTATGTCTCTTTACTATAGACTTCAGAACAGACTCACACACTTGACGTCAGGTGCGCAACACCACGTAAATCGTTGGCCAACCACAAAGTAACCCCAGTACGCTATAGCCAACATTCACCAGGAGATGGCAACAGACAAACATAGATCACTCTATTACATTCCTCCCCTTTTAGAAATGTAGATGTTACTCAAAATAAATAAACAACCCAACCAAAAAATGCAGCAGCTCAATTAAAAAACTGTTCTTAAGCCACATTATTTTTCTTTTTTTTAGTACTGAACTCTTAACCCTCATTTGTAAACAATAACATGCTTATTATACAAACAGTATTTGTACACCTTTAACACAGATTTTTATACTGTCTTCAGAGATTCAGTTTTTTTGGTGGTACTCGAAACCTTTCTGGGTACCTGCGAAAGGGTGTTCAGCATGGTTAGAAAAATAGTGACAGAGAATAGAACAAGGATGGACAATTCAACACTTAACTCAACAATGAGTAGATGAGTGTTATGTGTGTGTATATGTGTAAATATATATATATATATATATATATATATATATATATGAAATACTTGACTTGGTGAATTCTAGCTGTAAATATACTCCTCCCCTCTTGGCCACGCCCCCGCCCCACCCCAACCACGCCTCCCACCCCCCACCTCCCAAAATCGGAGGTCTGAAGGTTGACAAGTATGCTATAACAAAAATCTGCAGGGTGCTTAGTCTGTACTCTTGCAACAGTTTCGTGAATGACGTCACATGCCACTTCTGCTACAGTGCGTGGTGGAAGGTAAACAACAATGTTGTGTGAAAATTCCCTGGGATCATATTAAGGCTGACTGCCAAAAGTTCAACATCCTTGCTTGCATCTTTTCCTTGATTGAAATATGACCTGGGTGGCAACCATCAGTTGTTCACATACATAATGGGACCTTCGCCTTTGCTTTTTCCACTCGCATTTTTTAGCTTCCCTGTCTGCACGGACTTTGGTGAAACCGAGTTTGCAAAAACAAGAGTATGCGATGCTGTCAGTCAGCCAGCTTTCTGTGAAACACAGCAGGCTGCTTTCACAGTAGACCCACTGCATTTTCAATACCAGCAACGAGTCACACTTATTGGAGAGAAAGATGACATTGCTCATAAGTATTGATTGCATCTTTTCCTCCTTGGAAATAGCTTAGGCTTCAGCTTCGCTCCTGCTCGACACTCATGGTACATCTTCCTCATCTCAAAGAACTCCGGCTTATTAGTGATTCCCAGAGCCCATAAAAAGTCTGCGGGCTACAGAGCGTTTTCCATTCGGGCTCCAGTACTCTGGAACGCCCTCCCGGTAACAGTTAGAGATGCTACCTCAGTAGAAGCATTTAAGTCCCATTTTAAAACTCATTTGTATACTCTAGCCTTTAAATAGACCCCCTTTTTTAGACCACTTGATCTGCTGTTTCTTTTCTTTTCTCCTCTGCCTCCTCGCCGGGTTATTCCGGTTCTGGTGACCATGGATGAAGTGCTGGCTGTCCAGAGTTGGGACCCGGGGTGGACCGCTCGCCTGTGCATCGGTTGGGGACATCTCTGCGCTGCTGACCCGTCTCCGCTCGGGATGGTCTCCCTCTGGCCCCACTATGGACTGGACTCTCACTACTATGTTAGATCCACTAAGGACTGTTCTTTCACAATATTATGTCACTCGACATCCATTGCTTTCTGTCTCCCCTAGAGAGGGCGGGTTACCCACATATGCGGTTTCTCATAGTCATTCACATCGACGTCCCTTATGTGGGCTCTGTATCGAGGATGTCGTTGTGGCTTGTACAGCCCTTTGAGACTTTTGTGATTTAGGGCTATATAAATAAACATTGATTGATTGATTGATCTCCCTCGGCAAAAGGTATTTATTTTCAGATTTTGCTAAGGATTGTAGTCCCAAAAGATCTGCCTTTGTATACAGTATCCTTAGAAAAAAGTAGCCATAGTCCATCTAAAGAAAGTATTTTACACAGAGACACACGTAAGATGAAAAAACTATGGAGATGTGCTGCAACTCAGAGAGGTGTAAAGCTAACATGAATAGACTAGTATCTCTTAATGGATGGACACTCTAAAATATTGTGGGACGTTTTACACAGTAGTTGAAATGTTGAGAAAATGTCAGTTGTTTTCCATTTCTTGTTCTTCTAGGTGCCAATATGCCCATATGGTTCATAAAGGTATGGGAATTTAAATTTAAAAAAGGCATTCATGGTTAGAACACTTGATTCACAGTATACTGATTGGTTGACTCAAATCTGAGATGGGGTTTTCTGGTGCTGTTCTCCAGTTGTTTACTTCTTATTTAAATATAATTACTTTTAATGAGGTTTTGTCCAATGTGGCCAACCTGTCATGTGGTGTGGCCCATGGGTCTGTTCTGGGGCCTGTTTTATTTTTCTTGTATCTGATGCCGCTTGGTAGGTTGATCAGGAGTTTGAAAAATGTTTCTTATCATTTCTATGCAGATGATATTCAACTGTTATGCTCCTTCAATGATTCAGAGTTTCACTTTTTATCTGAGTTCTTGGAATGTCTATCGTGTATCAAAAACTGTTTTCCCTCAAATTTCCTCCAGATAAATTCTAACAAAGCGGAAACTCTGATAATTGCTCTCGGTGAAAAGATCCCTCTAATTAAGAACTCTCTTGGTGCTCTGAGTGCATCAGTTAAAAGCAGCCTCAGAAACCTTTGGGTTGTGATCGATCAGTGAATGTCTTTGGAGGGTCACTGTCGTCAACTGACCAAAAACTGTTTTTATCATCTGAGAAATATGAGAAATTTGATGTCAAAATTGGATCTTGAAATGATCATTCACGTGTTAATTTTGTCTGGTATTGACTATTGCAATTATTTTTTGACTCTTTTCAACAAGTCACCGCTAAAGACACTTCAGACGGTACATAATGCGGCTGACAGACTTTTGACCGGAGCACCCAGGACAGCCCACATTACCCCCCTTCTATCCAGTCTTCATTGGCTTCCAGTCAAATTCTCCATAGAGTTTAAGATTTTAGTCCTGACTTTCCGTGCGTTGCATGGTGGGGCCCCTCAGTACATCACTGATTTGTATTTCCCCTACACTTCGGGGCCTACGGTCTTCAGGCCAGGTTCTCCTAAAAAAAACATTTTAAACCCTGTGGAGACCTGGCATCCCGGGCTATATCTCCCATACTCTGGAATAACCTGGACCAGTCCCTCCGCTTGACTGTGTTGACACTTTTAAGAAACAGTTGAAGACTTCTCATTTTAGTAAAGCTTTTAGTTAATGCACCTTTTAACTATAATTTTTAATCCACTTTTTATCCTTTTTATGATGTTGCCCCTGTTCTTTTAGTTGAATTGTTGTTTTAATTCACCTATGTTTTGTACAGCGCTTTGTGATTTTATCTGTGAAAAGCGCTTTATAAATAAAATGTACTCACTTACATAGAGTGTAACCTCGATTTACAAATCCTTCCTCCCCGTTTAGATTGCGCCAAATATGCCTCTGTGTGTCAATCATGCATCTGTGTACAAACGCTTCATTTATTCATTCGTTTTGTTTTCGCCTGCAGGCAAAACGCAGGTTGCAGCTTTTTTTGGGAGGTGGAGCCTTCCACATCATTTGCTGCGTAGTACTAGTCGCTTCTCAGCACTTTAGCATGTGTTCCTTTTCTGTGTTTTTTGTTTTGTTCATTTTGCTAACTCAATATGAGTCTCAAAAAAACAACAGAACAGCATGGAAAGAAAGAAGGAATCGCTGTGGAGTAAATTAATGGTGCTCACTTGAATGGAAGAATCGACGAAGCAGGCTTCGTGTGACAGCAAGTTTTAATTGTGATGAGACCCGGCTTTTCTGGAAAAAGATGTCAAAGCAGAATTATTTCACAGTGGAGGCGAAGAGCTTCCTCTCATTCAGCGGCGCCTCTTCCACACACATACAAAGGCCATTCCACCGATCACTCCTTTCTCTCTGTCTGCTCCTTTCTCGTCTGCTCCTCCTTTGACAATGTTAATGTAAGTGGGTTTTACTTTTTTTTTAATGTTTAATATTGTAGAAATGCGGGTGTTAAAGTTAAGGATTTTGTGATTTCTGATCTTTTGTGGGTGCGCCAAAGGACGTCTGTGTGCATGTTGGCGGAGCAGCGCACACTGAGGACAGCAGCTTATTGTTGTTTTGGCTTGTTAATAAAGAGAAAGTTGATCTAACACCCCTCTTGCTGTATTTGTTTGCATCACTGTACAGCACTTTATGTGTTCAAAGAGTACAAACCTTCACTAAAATATGGACTTTTGTCGAGGCTGGAACCCATGGAGAAATGTTCTTAACTATACAAACTTTTCAATTTACAAACCCTGTTCAAAAATCCTTCCATCCATCCATCCATCTTCTTCCGCTTATCCGAGGTCGGGTCGCGGGGGCAGCAGCCTAAGCAGGGAAGCCCAGACTTCCCTCTCCCCAGCCACTTCGTCCAGCTCTTCCCGGGGGATCCCGAGGCGTTCCCAGGCCAGCCGGGAGACATAGTCTTCCCAATGTGTCCTGGGTTTTCCCCGTGGCCTCCTACCGGTCGGACGTGCCCGAAACACCTCCTTAGGTAGGCGTTCGGGTGGCATCCTGACCAGATGCCCGAACCACCTCATCTGGCTCCTCTCGATGTGGAGGTGCAGCGGCTTTACTTTGAGCTCCTCCCGGATGACAGAGCTTCTCACCCTATCTCTAAGGGAGAGCCCCGCCACCCGGCGGAGGAAAATCATTTCGGCCACTTGTACCCGTGATATTGTCCTTTCGGTCATAACCCAAAGCTCATGACCATAGGTGAGGATGGGAACGTAGATCGACCGGTAAATTGAGAGCTTTGCCCTCCGGCTCAGCTCCTTCTTCACCACAACGGATCGATACAGCATCCGCATTACTGAAGACGCCACACCGATCCGCCTGTAGATCTCACGATCCACTCTTCCCTCACTCGTGAACAAGACTCCGAGGTACTTGAACTCCTCCACTTGGGGCAGGGTCTCCTCCGCAACCCGGAGATGGCACTCCACCCTTTTTCGGACGAGAACCATGGACTCGGACTTGGAGGTGCTGATTCTCATCCCAGTCGCTTCACACTCAGCTGTGAACCGATCCAGTGAGAGCTGAAGATCTTGGCCAGATGAAGCCATCAGGACCACATCATCTGCAAAAAGCAGAGACCTAATCCTGCAGCCACCAAAACGGATCCCCTCAACGCCTTGACTGCGCCTAGAAATTCTGTCCATAAAAGTTATGAACAGAATAGGTGACAAAGGGCAGCCTTGGATAATTGTATAATAGTCTATGATTGCAATAATGCAAATGTTAAAAAAATCAATGAACTTAATTAATCAACATTCCACTGTAGTCACCTTAAAACCTCGTAAAGGCGAAACCGGATGCTATCTGAGGCTGAGCCAATCAGTTGTCATGATACTGAACAGCGCCCTCTGATTGGTTGGGTCTCATCTAGTGGCTAATGCTATTGTAATATTGTAATGTTAGTTAATTCAGCTTCAGCTTGATTTCATGCTTCAAATTGCTTGATTTGGGCAGAAAATACATAGAATTTGCCAAACAAAAAATACAAATTTGCGGCGTAGTGAAGCTGTAAACTTCGAAGTGATGTGGTAAGTAACGACCATACATATTTTTGGACTTTTTACAAAATTCAAGAATAATTTCAAAGGGGCATCTTGCATCCTTTGAATTTTGCTTACGCTTCCCTTAGTGGTAAAAGTTTTTTGGATGCACCTTTTTGACGTATTGAATTAGAGAACATTTAAGTACAGTATAATGCGTAGTGAACATATTCACGTAAAATTCCCTTGAAAAGCAACTTGCATTTGGCCGTGCATTGCTATTTAATGGTCAATGAGGCTATAAAGCATGCTCAACATTCCGTATCCAAATGTACCTACGGATATGAGCCAAGCAGCATCATTCCAATAGCGCCAGTATTCACGTTTTGTGAGCATTTCGTTTAATGGTTGATTGGACACAGGCCCTCTGAGACACAACCATGTGTTTGAGACTCAGTATTCCACACACCAGTCTTAGAAATAATATGTCAGTCAGTTCCAGAGAGTCTTTACATGCTACATTAAGAAACAACAAACTAAAAATGCAGAACTGTGCTCTTCAGGTACTGTATAGCAATGTATTATGCTGGAATCTGTTTCATTTTAAGTGTGCATTACATCAACTGACTACATTTGGTTGTAAATGATGCTGGTACTTGAGAATAAGAGACAAGCCAAGGGACCTATGGCCGCATTGGAGTAATGTGCACATTACTTCAGATTGAAGTATATGTAATCAATCCAGTCCACATTTGTGGTCCTGCACAACTGCAATTGTCTTCTTCTCCGTGATACTCAATTGAAAACCCTCTGTTCACTCCTACAAAAATTGATTTACATTTATGAGTCCACAGTGAATTCAGGTTTGACCTTCCCACATGCTTGGCAGTCGTGTATTATTACAACATGCACTGTAAAGGGTGTCCCTGAAGACTGGACGTATAAGCAAAATGCCTATTTTCAAAAAATAAACAAAAACATTTTATTATATTTATATATATATATATATATATATATATATATATATATATATATATATATATATATATATATATATATATATGTGTGTGTGATTTCCAATATTTGTGATGTAAATGTTGAGCTGCTTTTCCAAACTTCCTATACAGGAGTTGGAAGTCAGCAGTTGCATATAGTACGCTGAGTAACAAGAAAAAAAACATTTTTTATTTCCCTGAAAATGCTCTTAACAGTTCAATGTGAAAGACATGTGTGAGTACCTCAAATGGAAAACATCAATAGCAGACCGCAGATAACAAGCTGAGGCATATTAATTATCCGGCAAGTATTCACAGCACTTCACTTTTTCCACATTGTTTTATGTAACAGCCTTATTCCAAAGAGGAAAAGGGTCATTTTTGTCCTCAAATGTATAATATAATATGTTAATTATATATATATATATATATATATATATATATATATATATATATATATATATATATATATATATATATATATATATGTAGATATTTACTTAATTGCAAAGCAAACACATCATATATATATATATATATTAGGGCTGCGAATCTTTGGGCATCCCACGATTCGATTCAATACCGATTCTTGAAGTCACGATTCGATTCAAAATAGTTTTTTTTAGATTCAACACGATTCTCGATTCAAAAACGATATTTTCCCGAGTCAAAATGGTTCTCTGTTCATTCAATACATAGGATTTCAGCAGGATCTACCCCAGTCTGCTGACATGCAAGCAGAGTAGTATATTTTTGTAAAAAGCTTTTATAGTTGTAAAGGACCATGTTTTATCAACTGATTGCAATAATGTAAATTGTTTTAACTATTAAATGAACCAAAAATATGACTTATTTTATCTTTGTGAAAAAATTGGACACAGTGTGTTGTCAAGCTTATGAGATGCGATGCAAGTGTAAGCCACTGAGACACTATTGTTCTTTTTTTTTATTTTTATAAATGTCTAATGATAATGTCAATGAGGGATTTTTCATCACTGCTATGTTGAAATTGTAACTAATATTGATACTGTTGTTGATAATATTCATTTTTGTTTCACTACTTTTGGTTTGTTCTGTGTCGTGTTTGTGTCTCCTCTCAATTGCTCTGTTTATTGCAGTTCTGAGTGTTGCTGGGTTGGGTTTGGTTTTGGAATTGGATTGCATTGTTATGGTATTGCTGTGTATTCTCGATTTAAATCGATTCTGAATTGCACAACGTGAGAATCGCGATTAGAATTCGAAACGATTTTTTCCCCACACCCCTAATATATATATATATATATATATATATATATATATATATATATATATATATATATATATATATATAAACTCATATAATACTCCATAATCAATCAATCAATCAATCAATGTTTATTTATAAAGCCCTTAATCACAAGTGTCTCAAAGGGCTGCACAAGCCACAACGACATCCGCGGTACAGAGCCCACATAAGAGCAAGGAAAACTCACCCCAGTGGGACGTCGATGTAAATGACTATGAGAAACCTTGGAGAGGACCGCATATGTGGGTAACCCCCTCCCTTTCCTCTAGAGGAGACCGAAAGCAATGGATGTCGAGTGGGTCTGACATAATATTGTGAAAGTCCAGTCCATAGTGGATTTAGCATATTAGTGAAAGTCCAGTCCATAGTGGATCTAACACAATAGTGAGAGTCCAGTCCATAGTGGGGCCAGCAGGAAACCATCCCGAGCGGAGACAGGTCAGCAGCGCAGAGATGTCCCCAACCGATGCACAGGCGAGGTATCCACCCCGGGTCCCGACTCTGGACAGCCAGCACTTCATCCATGGCCACCGGACCTGTGCTTCCCCCCTCCACAAGCGAGAGGGGGGCAGAAGAGAAAAGAAAAGAAATGGCAGATCAACTGGTCTAAAAAAGGGGGTCTATTTAAAGGCTAGAGTATACAAATGAGTTTTAAGATGGGACTTAAATGCTTCTACTGAGGTAGCATCTCTAACTGTTATCGGGAGGGCATTCCATAGTACTGGAGCCCGAATAGAAAACGCACTATAGCCCGCAGACTTTTTTTGGGCTCTGGGAATCACCAATAAGCCGGAGTTCTTTGAACGCAGATTTCTTGCCGGGATATATTGTACAATACAATCGGCAAGATAGGCTGGAGCTAGACCATGTAGTATTTTATACGTAAGTAGTAAAACCTTGAATTCACATCTTAAGTGCACAGGAAGCCAGTGCAGGTGAGCCAGTATAGGCGTAATATGATCAAACTTTCTTGTTCTTGTCAAAAGTCTAGCAGCCGCATTTTGTACCAACTGTAATCTTTTAATGCTAGACATAGGGAGACCCGGAAATAATACGTTACAGTAATCGAGACGAGACGTCACGAAAGCATGAATAATGATCTCAGCGTCGCTAGTGGATAAAATGGAATTAATTTTAGCGATATTACGGAGATGAAAGAAGGCCGTTTTAGTAACACTCTTAATGTGTGACTCAAACGAGAGTGTTGGGTCGAAGATAATACCCAGATTCTTTACCGAGTCGCCTTGTGTAATTGTTTGGTTGTCAAATGTTAAGGTGGTATTATTAAATAAATGTCGGTGTCCAGCAGAACCGATAATCAGCATTTCCATTTTCTTGGCGTTGAGTTGCAAAAAGTTAGCGGACATCCATTGTTTAATTTCATTAAGACACGCCTCCAGCTGACTACAATCCGGTTTGTTGGTCAGCTTTAGGGGCATGTAGAGTTGGGTGTCATCAGCATAACAATGAAAGCTAACACCGTATTTGCGTATGATGTCGCCTAGCGGCAGCATGTAAATGCTAAAGAGTGCAGGGCCAAGAACCGAACCTTGAGGAACTCCGCACGTTACCTTAACATAGTTCGAGGTCACATTATTATGGGAGACGCATTGCATCCTGTCAGTAAGATAAGAGTTAAACCACGACAAAGCTAAGTCTGACATACCAATACGTGTTTTGATACGCTCCAATAAAATATTATGATCGACGGTATCGAAAGCAGCGCTAAGATCAAGAAGCAGCAACATAGATGACGCATCAGAATCCATCGTTAGCAGTAGATCATTAGTCATTTTTGCGAGGGCCGTCTCCGTAGAGTGATTTGCCCTGAAACCGGATTGAAAAGGTTCACAGAGATTGTTAAACACTAAGTGTTCATTTAGCTGCTGTGCAACAATTTTTTCGAGGAATTTCGAAATAAAGGGAAGGTGGGACACCGGTTGGTAGTTTATCATGATGTCAGGATCGAGGTTAGGTCTTTTGAGCAGAGGATGAATAACCGCTTTTTTGAATGTTAGGGGAACAGTGCCGGAGGAAAGTGATAAGTTTATAATATTTAGCACTGATGGACCTAAAATTAAAAACAGTTCCTTGATAAGTTTCCCAGGAAGTGGGTCAAGTAAACATGTTGTTTATTTTATCCCACTTACACGCCGTAATAATTCCTCTAATGTTATTTCATCAAAAAGAGAGAGACTATTTTGGACGGCAATATCCGTTGTATATACAGTCGTATCTGTGTTAATAGAACCCAGTTGTAGCTGGGATGCGTTGTCTTTAATCTCATTTCTAATGAGTTAAATGTTCTTATTAAATAAATTCATAAAGTCATCTGCCGAGTGGGTGGAGCTACTGTGAAGAGTCCCTTGTTGGGTTAGCAATGCTACTGTACTAAACAAAAATTTAGGATCGTTTTTGTTGAGGTAGATGAGATTTGAGTAATATTTAGCTTTAGCTCAGGTAAGCATGTGTTTATAAGTTTTTAAACTATCACTCTATGCTTGATGGAAAACCTCAAGTTTAGTCGCGCGCCATTTGCGTTCCAGCTTTCTACATGATACTTTATGAGCTCTAGTTTCTTCGGTAAACCATGGGGTGTGCCTTTTAGGGGCCCTTTTTCAGCTTTAGCGGTGCTATATTATCAATGGTTTCGCGCAGGGCGTCATCACAGTTGTTAGTGAGATTATCAATAGAGCCCACATAATTTGGGAATGGTGCCATTACCGAAGGCAGTAGGTCAGCAAGAGTCATCGTTGTGGCAGCATTAATGTTGCAGCTGCTATAGCAGTTATTATTATTATTAGCTTGTTGACAATGAGTCAGAACTTCGAATTTTATAAGTTAATGATCGGACATTACTTCAGTATACGGGAGTTTCATAACTTTGGAGGTGGTGACACCCCTGACAAGCACTAGATCTATCGTATTACCGTTTCGATGCGTGGGTTCATTTATTATTTGTGTAAGACCACAGCTATAAATTATAGTCTGGAGCGCCACGCACTGATGGTCCGATGGGGTATTCATATAGATATTAAAGTCCCTCATTATGATTATATTGTCGGCGTGCGTCACTAGATCAGCAACGAATTCTGAGAATTCACTGGTAAAGTCCAAATAGGGACCCAGGGGGCGGTAGGTAACAGCCAGGTTGAGAGGCAGCGGTGTGACAGACCTCATAGTAAGCACCTCAAACGATTTATATTTTTTATTTAGGTTAGGGGTAAGGTTAAAGTTGTCATTGTATATCAGTGTGACCCCCCCCCGCCCCCCCACCCCTTTTAAGGGGACGGGCAATATTCGTATAGTTAGGGGGAGATGCCTCATTTAGCTCAAAAAATCGCTAGTTTTCGCTAAGACCAATGACGTTAAGATTGTTGTCTCTAAAGACCTCATTAACTAATAACATTTTGGGAGACAATGATCTTATGTTTAAAAAGCCCATTTTATAGGTAATGGGCTGTTTTGACGAGTTTTTGTTGAAATTATCCGTAGTATGATGGGAATTTTCAGATTGTTTGCTTGGTGCTGCGATAAACTGAACGCATAATAATTTGCCACCTCAGTAGAATGCATGTCTACCTCTGACACAGTCACTACAGAAAAAACAAGATGCGATTTGTGTATTATTCTATGATAATTGCTATGTGTGCAGGGATTATCCAGCCTGGCTCTGGCTAGTTCTAGCTTAACCGACTCCTCACCTGGACTAGCAGACTATGTAGTTGCCTGTGACCGGGCTTGCTCTAGTGTAGTTAGTCAAGTGTAACTCAAACAGTAGTCTATGTTCCTAGAAAGAATGATGGCGCCTTCCTGGTTAGGGTGAAGGCCATCTCTCATCAGCAAGCCTGGTTTGCCCCAGTAAGAGGGCCAATTATCAATAAACGTTAGTCCCTGTTGTCTACAGAAGCTAGCCAGCCACTTGTTAAGCGAGACTAATCTGCTATATCTCTCATCATTGCCTCTCGCAGGCAGGGGGCCAGAGACAATTACTCGGTGCCTGGACATCTTTCTAGCGAGATCACAAGTCCTGGCTATGTTCTCTTTGTAATCTCTGACTGTCTCATCCTAGTGTCATTGGAGCCAACGTGTATAACTATATTCGCATAACTAGTGGTGCGATTAGCCTGTTGTACGTGTTTACTAAGCCTGTTGCGAGTTAGCTCCCTAATATTAGCTTCAATGTCAGGTGCTCTGGCCCCGGGAATACACTTAATTGAGTAGAGAGGCGTGTTATGTGTGTATATGTGTAAATAAATGAACACTGAAATTTGTATATGTATATATATATAATAAATACATATATATATATATAAGAAATACTTGAATTTCAGTGAATTCTAGCTATAAATATACTCCTCCCCCCTTAAACCCCCCCCCCCCCCAAATCTCTTGGAGGTCTCAAGGTTGGCAAGTATGCTTGAAGATGGTCTGTAAAACATAATTTATGCAACATTTTGACCAAAGTACCACCAATACATGTTTTGTCGACCACAAGAACATGTTTTAAATTTAGAAAAAAAATCATAAAATTACCTCTTTAATGCGCCTTTTGTATGAAAATATACCTGAATAGACCTGCTCATCGGCAGTGTGCCTTATAATCCCGTGTGTCCAAAAAATACGGTAACTGGGAACAGGTGTGAACAAGCAGTGCTCCACCAGGAAGTAGAAAACAAGGGAGGAAGGAGCGATGACACAGAAATCAACACCAAACTGTAATGAAGAATCATGACAGGATGGCCTCTTATACAACGTATTCCAAATGTTTTAAGACAGGGAAAAAAAAGTCCAAAACCAAGCGAGGGTGGAAGGGAGATTGGTGGAGGACCGCAAAATGCACAACCACCACGAAGGGTCGGAAGTACACAGCAACCAGTCTGGGCCATTACGTGTCCCCAAAGCCGGTGGGTCATATTCAGGTGGCGGTGGCGACTGAAACGCTCAGTCTTCATTCAGCATCCTCTTTACCTGTGGTCTTCATCCTTTTTGAGGCCACTGAGGTTGGCTTGTTTCTGTCAAACCACTAATGGACCAATTGAGGACAAAAAACTGGGAAAGTACTGTGGTCATAGTAATCTCATAATGACATATGGCCATTATCATGCACCGAAGTATAAAGCAAAAACCACATTTAAAATCAAAACACTGTACAAAACACACAAAATTAATACTGACTCACCACTGCCGTGAGCTGGGAGTACATTTTCCAGAGAGAAGCACGTTCTAATGTGCATGAGTGGGCGCATTGACTTTTCACCATCCATTTTGCAGCAGAGTCTTGTTTTGGTAGTAATCAGTGTCAAAAAGGAACTGAATGAAAAAGGCAAAGACATTGTCAATGCCATTATTGAATATTGAATGTTCTGGATAGTTCCTTTATAGCAGGGGCCGCC
Organism: Nerophis lumbriciformis; assembly: GCF_033978685.3. Taxonomy (NCBI): domain Eukaryota; kingdom Metazoa; phylum Chordata; class Actinopteri; order Syngnathiformes; family Syngnathidae; genus Nerophis; species Nerophis lumbriciformis. The sequence continues at coordinate 26,042,615 of NC_084557.2, forward strand.
AATCTTTTTCTCCTTAGAGCTATTTTTATAAAATAAAAATATTTCTCATTGCTATTTCAACCCAAACAAAAGGGAATTACTGTAATTTTCCGGACGATAGGGCACACCGGATTATAACTGGCACTGCCGATGAATGGTCTATTTTTATATATTTTTTCATATATTAGGCGCACCGGATTAAAGGGCGCATTAAAGGAGTCATATTATTATTATTTTTTTCTAAATTGAAAACACTTCCTTGTGGTCTACATAACATGTAATGGTTGTTCTTTGGTTAAAATGTTGCATAGATTATGTTTTACAGATCATCTTTAAGACGCTTTCTGACAGTCGCTTCAGGATGCGCCGTTTTGTGGGCGGTCTTATTTACGTGGCTCACCTTCGACGGCGTCTTCTCCCCGTCATCTTTGTTGTAGCGGTGTAGCGTGCAAGGACGGGGGTGGAAGAAGTGTTAAAAGATGGAGCTAACTGTTTTTATGACATTCAGACTTTACTTCAATCAATAACGGAGCAGCCTCTCCTCATCCGGAAACAACCACAACGGAAATGTGTCCCATGAAAAACCGTCCGACCTGAACTCTAATAACTAAAGTTCCTTGGGTGAATAATGTAGACTCACTACACAAGTATGTTTTAGCGCTTTCATGGCGAGTTTACTGACGGACATAAGTAGGAACTTTACACTACTTTATTTTAAAAATGGCACTAAAACATTTACTACTAAAACATTTTGATAGATTTTTGAGCGCCGTGTGTAATGTTCTATATTTTCAATGAAAATTAAAAATGTTGGTGTTGTTTACTTGACTTATGTTCGACTGGCGTCTACTGGTCACACTTATCATTACACCAGGTACCAAATAAAATAGTGTAGCGTCCCGGAAGAGTTGGTATTCCAGGGAATTCTGGGTATTTGTTCTGTTGTGTTTATGTTGTGTTGCAGGACAAATATTCTCCCGAAATGTATCCCGACAATTTGTATTGTTGTTTAGTGTGGTTTCACAATATGGCACATTTTCATGACAGTGATGACGTTGTTTATACGGCCACCCTTAGTGTGATGTATGGCTGTTGACTAAGAATGTGCTTCATTCACTTGTATAACGGGTGTTCAAAGTCAACATAATCATTAAGATTGGCTATGACCATACAGAGTGACAGCTTGTCTTGACATCTTCATCAGAAGACCTTCATCACCCTGTCCAACACTACAAAAATGTTGAGATGGGTAAGCTCAACCAAACTTATTCCGTACATTAGGTGCATCGAATTAAAAGTTTTGAGAACATTTATTTTTTTTGATATCCACAACTCGCGTTCTTTCAATTAAAAATTGTGTTTGTGTATGTATTTTCTAGTGCATTTTTTTTACTCACTATTTGAGCTACTTTGACAAAAAGAAAGGATTTTGTGTTTCATACTGCTTGACTGGCAACATTTAAAATTGTACTTTATTCAGTGAGCGGATTTCCACTCAAACAGTGCGGTCATTGTATTTATACTAATTCGTGCTAATTTATAATTAAATAGAGGCATCATGGTTGAATTGAACAGTTATAAAAATACTGAGAGTTTAAACAAATATTTGTTGACCTTCTGGTGAGCTACAGAAACATACCTTGCTAGCTACTGGTAGCTCATGAGCTAGTGGTTAAAGACCCCTGCTTTAAAGCGTAACTGAGTATTTCCTGACATTTCTAAAATATTACCCAATGTTCGAACTTATTAAAAAATTTTGTAAAAAAAATGTATTAAGAAATAGAATTTCTAAGAAATTATACATGAACAGACCAAAAGATTGAACATATGTGAATGTAATTATCTAAATATGTTCATTGCCCCCACATTAAAGCACAATTTTGACATGTTTTTTGCCATGGTAGTGTGAGGAACGTGCATTAGTTATGATGGACACGCTTAAGAATTTTTTAATGTCCACAAGAGCTCTGTGTTGGTACCTCTTTAATGTCTTATCATTGCTGGTTTACGAGCAGAGGAGCATGTTCGGCAGCGCACATTCATGGAGTACTTACAAATAGACAATGTGTGTAGACAGAAAAGGGAGAACTTTTAACCCGTTGGCCAACCAAAAAGTACTTTTTAAACCGTTGGCCAACCAAAAAGTAACTTCTTGGTTGGCCAACGGTTTACGTTGTATTGCGCACTCTGACGGCAAGTGTGGGAGTCGGTTCTGAAGTATGAAGTAAAAAGCGGACGTGACGACAGGCTGTCCTGACTCAGGTCCGCACGGACCTGGAGGGGGCGTGCCTTAAGTCCGGCTGGAAATCGGGAGAAATTCGGGAGAATGTTTGTCCCGGGAGATTTTCGGGAGAGGCACTGAAATTCGGGAGTCTTCTGAAAAATTCGGGAGGGTTGGCAAGTATGACTATGTAATTAATTATGCCTGTTAGTCTGTGATTATTTTTTTATTCATTAGTATAACTCTCCTTTCAGCTTCCTGTCCAAGCTGAATCACTCGCTGCGTCAGTTTGCTGGTTGTTGCTCCGGGTGCTTGACGAAGACTCACTGATTCACAGATACTGAGTGAACACCAATGGGTCTCACTGAATTCGGTGACACGCACACAATCATGCCAGTCATTGGGGATGGGGACGTTGACGTCGGTTGATTTTGCGTGGACATTAAAAAATTGTTCTGGTTGATTTTTGCATTTATTTGTTATTTTATCCAGATAATTCACATTTATATGTTGCAGTGGTGTGCCATCAGGGCCAGCAAGGCCTTCTCTGCTGGCCTAACATAACCAGAAATTATGATCATAATTAAAGATAAAGAAATTGTTTAATTTACTTTCCCTAAATATCTAAAAGTATTCATATTCTCTTCATGTCAGATTATGCATCTTTCCTGTGCTGATGTTTTTAGTTTTAGTTTGTATCAAATCAGAATTAAGGCTAGTTTATGTTGACATGCTGTATGAAATCTGCCAGGGGCCTTCAGAATCAACAATGCGGGCCTCTATGCACTGTAAGTGAACGGGGACATACACTGATAGACTGTTGCGATAGCCAATCAGATCACGAGTTGTTGTCAGTAAGGCTTTCTAGATGGCCTAAGGTTGAACGTGACATTTACGCGTCCTGTGACTGGATACTCATTGGGACCGTTAGCGGATGAATTCGAGAACACATAGAGTTGATAGACAGTTGCGATAGCCAATCAGATCACAAGGTGTTGACAGTAGCCTATCCAATTAGCCTGAGGTTAACGAGACTGTGATTGGATACTCACTTTTCATTCCAAAGTGAGTATCCATTCACAATCTTCAATCTAGCAGGAAGCGGGAAGTGTTGCGCCGTAACCAGACCGGGATAGCAGAGAAGGAGAACAAAATGTTGATTAGGTGGCAGATATATATTTGCAAGGCCATTTTCAAGAAGGATATTTTAAAGAGAAACTACATCTTGTGAGACTATGTTGGCCGACCCCGGGAGATAGATCAGCTGTTCTGGCGATGAAATGCTCGCCATTTCTACTCGCCATTTCCACTGGCTTATACTCCGTCAAATGGGTCCTACTAAATGTGAGTTCAAATATTTTATTTTTTCACTTTTAATATATTTTTTGCAATTTTAATTTGACAGTACCACATAAGATATGTTTTAATTGCTGATGCGTTTTAATAGATTTTTAAATGCGCCAGAAAATAACCCGTTTTGTATACTGTTGATGTGATTCAATGGCCAGTAGGGCGTAAATGTGTTTCTGTATAGTATTTCTTCCGCAATGGTCATGTGGTGACATAAATTATGGTATTTTGAGAAGTAGTCTTTGAAGTCGGACATCACTGAAGGCATAGGTGGGAAATGCACGGCCCGCCACTGATGTGTTGTATCTGTCCACAGTATTTGTATGATGTATTGATTTATCAACACATCACTAACAATCAATTGTATTATAGATGTCTTTATTGCAGTGTCCTGTAACATGTTGTGCACATTGAATGGTGGTGAGTCCACTTTGGTTACGAGAATATCTCTCAAAAATCTCAAACAGTCTATTCGTACCACCTTTTAACCAGCAACAGACACTGTTGCACCACCTCTTCCTCACATATGCTAGATCAGGGGTCGGCAACCCAACATGTTGAAAGAGCCATATTGGACCAAAAATACAAAAAACAAATCTGTTTGGAGCCGCAAAAAGTTAAAAGCCTTATGAAAGTGTTATAAGGAAAGGCAACACAGTAAGTTAGTGTCTCAGAGGATTCGATAACTCCTGGAAATGTCTGGCTTAAAAATACCAAAGGTATAGATGTGTGTGCCCACACTAAAGGAAATGACAGGCTGTCTTCTTCTAATGAATTTATTACAATATTTGCAAGCTGGGTAACGTTTGCTGCGGTCTGCAACAACATGGCAACGTTTGCTGTGGTCTGGATCAGCATGGCACACAATCAGAAATACAGCCAATATTACATACAGATAATGTGTCATGAGATTGATTTTGATTGAGACTTTTATTAGTAGGTTGCACAGTGAAGCACATATTCCGTACAATTGACCACTAAATGGTAACACCCGAATAAGTTTTTCAACTTGTTTAAGTCGGGGTCCAACATGACATGCAACTATAAATTAAATACACAGAGGACATAAGTAAAGGACATTAAATGAACTTAAATATACCTACAAATGAGGCATAATGATGCAATTAGTACACACAGCTGGCCTAAATAGCATGTTAATATGGATTATTAGCACTCAATAACATCAACAAGGCTCAACTTTGTGCATTCACGCACAGCATTAAACATTTGGTGGACAAAACAAGACAAAGAAGGAGTGGCATAAAACACGTCTTTTTGTGACAGCGACAGAGAAAGTTGTACATGTAAACCAACTACGGTGGGTTCCAGGACCGCCAAAATTAGTAGGACAAAACGGTGCTGGCCAAATACTGTCATCAGTGAAGCCTATACACAGACATATTAAACAGTGGGCTTCCTAACAATTAGGAAGGTTTGTGTTATGTGTGTCCTCCTACAGAAACAGTATCAAAACAACAAATATATATTTCCCCCATCTTTTTCTGTTTTTGAAAAAGTTTCAGGGAGCCACTAGGGCGGTGCTAAAAAGCTGCATGCGGCTCGAGAGCCGCGGGTTGCTGACCCCCGTGCTAGATACTTGTATTATTCCACAATGGCGATATAGCAATTTCATTCAAATTGCATTAATATTATTAGTGGTTGCACTGGGAGCCCACAGGCCGAGAGAGATACATGAGGAGTGGTTGGCGAAAACTGCAACGCTGTTAACTATCGAGACTGTGGATATAATTAAGTGTGAACTAAGGCTGCAGTTTATCAAGACAAAGTGAACTTATCTTTAATTGTTTTCACAAATGTAGAATCAATACTGTTACCTCTAAAGTTGTGCAGCATTAACTTTGTTCAATGCTTAAAAATGCTAGATTTAGGTGTTCATTAATGGGATTACTTGTTACTGTGGTATGTACAAGTCTCTAGGCATGCACTTTTTGGCCCCATTCACACTGCAGAGCAAATCTGATTTGTTTGCCCTTAAGTGACAAAGATCACATTTTTTTTTGCCAGTCTAAATGTGCCAAAGTGCTTCAAATCTGATTAAAATCTGATCATTTCAAATGTGACTTCAGTCTAAACGCAATGCGACCTGAATGCGACCCGTATGTAACTTTTTCGTCATCTTTGGGAAAGTTACGACGTTCGTGTGTGCCGGGAAAGATGAATCCCCATTGTTAAAGTCTTTGGTATGACTCGGCCGGGGTTTGAACTCACGGCCTACCGATCTCAGGGCGGACAGTCTAACCACTAGGCCATTGAGCAGGTCAGGTTGAAGTCGTCACCGCATTTTTTTCCCTGAAACAGTTGAAAGTAAATATTGTAAATCAACTTTGTGCAAATGGGGTATGGCTTCATCTGTGGCATGTGAGTGTGGTGCAGAGGAGCAGACTGCAGACCACATCATAACATCCTGTCCCATTTCCAGCCATCCTTGTTATGTTATTTGTTATTTTCATTTATTATGCGCCCCCCAACCAACTGTTACATCAGCCCGGGGCGCAGCCCGAGTGGAGAAACAAAAAAAACAGAAACAGAGACTGAGACACACATAAAGGAATCTAAACTAAACATTTAAGACTCAAAATGAACACATAAATCAAAAGTAATCTGCGGTAAAAAGGTTAGTTTTAAGCTGTGCTCTAAAAGAGTCCAGAGTGGTGGCGGACTTAATATTCAGAGGGAGCTTATTCCATAGCCTAGGTGCCATCACTGAGAAAGCACGGTCTCCCTTTGTCACTAGGTTTGACCGTGGGACCTTAAGTGTCATCTGGTTGTCCGATCTAAGGCAACGACCAAGCCTGGAGCTGGTGGGTTGGTCCAGAAGATCTTTAATGTAAGCTGGGGCGAGACCATTGAGCTCATTGAAGACATACGTGACGATCTTAAATTTCACTCTGCGCTTCACTGGGAGCCAGTGAAGGGAGGAGAGGATGGGAGAAATGTGTTCCTTCATTTTTGCGCCTGTCACCAGCCTGGCAGCTGCATTTTGTACTAGCTGCATGCTATGGATGGTCTTGACGGTGACCCCAGCATAAAAGGCATTGCAATAGTCCAGTCTAGAGAAGATGAGCATCAACACGACCCTCCGTAGGTCACTGGAGGAGAGGAAAGACTTTATCTTGGCTATTGTGCGTAGTCGGAAAAAACAGGATTTCACTTCCTTGTCAAACTTGAGGCCTGGGTCGAATATGACCCCAAGGTTTTTTACATAGGGTTTACCAAGAGTGGCCAAACTTCCCAAATTATTTCTGATCTGACTGACCGAGGTGGAGTTGCCAAACAGAAGAATTTCACTCTTGGTGTCATTGAGCTGCAGGAAGCTTTGTGACATCCACTCCTTTATGTCCCGCAAGCAGTCTTTCAAAAGGTCCAGCCCAGAGGGATCATCTGTCTTGAGTGGAAGATAGATTTGAGTATCGTCAGCGTGGCAGTGAAAGGAAACTTTATGGTGATGAATGACTTGGCTGAGGGGGAGCATGTAGATGGAGAACAGGATGGGACCCAGTATTGAGCCCTTAGGTACCCCACAGGTGAGGTTGGCACAGCGGGAGGAATGGTTGGCTATGTTCACAGAGAAGGTTCTGTTGTTGAGGTAGGACGTAAACCAGGACAGGGCTGTGTTAGTGATGCCAACCCCATGTTGGAGGCGGTCCAGGAGATCAGTATGGTCTATAGTATCAAACGCTGCTCTGAGGTCCAGGAGAACCAGTGCAGTACATTTCCCAGAGTCAGTGATGAGGAGATGGTCGTTTAACACCTTCAAGAGGGCGGACTCAGTGCTGTGGCCGGCCCTAAATCCGGACTGAAATTTCTCCAGTATGTTGTTGTGCTGGAGATAGGGCTGCAACTGGCTGAGGATGGCCTTTTCTAACAGTTTAGACATAAATGGTAATTTTGAGATGAGTCTGTAGTTGCTGGGGTGAGTGGGATCTAGGTTGGCTTTCTTAAGAAGGGGTTGGATCACTGCTTCTTTTAGGCATGATGGGACTATACCTGTGGCCAGGGAGCAGTTGATGATGGACAGGATGTGGGGACCTACTGCATCAAAAACCTCCTTAAGGAGGAGGGCAGGGACGGGGTCCTGAGGGGATGTGGCTGGTCTAAAGGCGGCAGCCATCTTAGAGAGGGATGAAAGGGAGATGGAGCTGAACATGGAGAAAGTGGATGATCAGCTCAGAGTAACAGCTAAGTCCCGGGTGGGAGGTGGGATGTTACTTCTGATGGTGTTTACTTTATCTGAGAAAAACAACAGAAACTCATCACACTTTGTAGGGGATGCATCCTGGATAACAGTGGTGGTGGGGGGGGGACAATATAATTGATGGTTCTGAATATAATTCTGGAGTTTGGAGCATTGGCAATGAGACTGGCAAATAACTTGTCTCTCTTAGTTTTAACGACCTTGTGGTAGCTCTTCTGTCTGTCCCTCAGTATCTCAAGAGCGACCTGCAGACCATCTTTCTTCCACCTCCACTCCGCCTGTCTCCATGCTCTCCTTTCTGCTCTGGTGGTCTCGTTGAGCCAAGCCGTGGTCTTGGGTTTGGGCTTTTTCAGCTTGAGAGGGGCAATAGATTCCAGAACAGAAAGGCAGGTGGAGTTGAACACGGACGTAAGCTCCTCTGGGTCTGATGACAGCATTTCACCTGCCCTGGTGTTTCGGGCGGCAGCAAAAGCAGAGTAGAACTTAGCAGGTGTCTGGGCGTTGATAATCCTAACTGGAATCGTGGTCTGGCAGCTGTGGACGAGAGATTGGTTAGTTGGCTGTTAAACACTTGCCCAGCTGTATAGTGGCTACACCTCTAATCAACATCTTTATCCAAACGAAGAAGAAGATTATAAAGATTCACCCAGTCACAACTTTAGGTACACCTGTACAGTCGATGATCGATTCAGACTGCATTAAAAAAACAGCTGCTTTTAACAGTCTTTATGTCACTGCACGTTGCACGCATTATGCACATGGCAAGAGATGAAAATAATACTGAATTAGCTACCTTGTTTGTGTTTTCTAATAGCCTGAAACAGGGCTATGTTTTTGAGTTTGTTAATAGAAAATAAAGTAAAAACAAGTTAATATGTTCTCATATAGCAAACAATATTATTCAATGGTATACAATATACCGGCAGTATATTTATATGGAGCTGCATGCAAGGTAAAAAAAAAACTAAATTAGATAGATATGTATTTTACATTATGGATACATATTTTACACTATATATAATACTAGTTGATACCAATTGGCATTATTAACAGTAAAATTGATTAAACTATGATACTAACATTGTAACACATCAGAGTTAAATGCAGGAAAAGAACAGAGAAGGCAAATAAAATGATGTTATACTCTGCTGTGTCCGGGATTCGAACCCTGTACACTTTTCTTTTTTATTTTATAAATAACATATGTCTTTATTTTCCTTTCCTGCAACAAGTGGGATGCATTACAACATTTGTATAATAGATTGTGTCGAGTTTAATCCATTTTTACTGCTAATAGTGTAACTTTCGTTCATCGCACTAAGTATAGCCAATTGGTATCAACTGTTACTGTATATAGTGAAAACTAATCTATATTTATGTAATCATGATTAATTTTACCTCACATGCAACTTTATATGAATATACTGCATATATATATATATATATATATATATATATATATATATATATATATATATATATATATATATATATATATATATATATATATATATATACTGTATATATATATATATATATATATATATATATATATACTGTATATATATATATATATATATATATATATATATATATATATATATATATATATATATATATATATATATATATATATATATATCTGTATATATATATATATATATGCTTACACTTTTCATAAAAATGTCCCTTTGTATTGAGGACATCTTCACTTGTTTTGTTTTTTTATTTTCTATCGACAAACTTAAAAACATATGTCAGCCCTCAAACCATGTACCGCAAAGAGGAAAGAAAAATAGTAAAGTTGCATGTTTTATTACACATACAACATATGTAGTACATCTATTCACAACATCCAGTAAGATATGTACAGTAAATGTACACAATGTACTAAAAGTAAACAAAAAAAATACATTCATATTTACAAAAAACAAGTCACAATACAAACTATTGACATTGTATATAAAACCAGAGCCAAACAAAAGGTGATTTGATGCCTCCGTCCTCATTATTGTCAGCCACTGCTCCTTGGAAAGTGACTCCTTTTGCCTTATGATGATGAAACCCACACAAGCATCTCTGTGGCTGTGGAAAATGTGTTCACTGACCTCTTAGCTGCAGAGCTCACTTTTTTATTTTTAACCAAAATACGCATCACACTCATTACTCTCTCACATAAATATACACATAACTTGTTCAATTACTTTGGATGGCTTTTTTTTAACAAATATACTGTAGTGGGCTTTGACTTGGACTTTATTTCGAGCCCAACAACCTATAAGTACACATTTATAACAATGTAAATATAACAAAAGAAATAACATGGTGTGTTTGAAAAAGTGCAGGAAGAAACAAAAGCTTATAATGTCCTGCCCCATCACTCAGATATAATAATATTATTATTTATCAGCAACATAATACATGATGATCTTATTTAACAATATTTATTTAGTGTATATTATAGTATATTTAGTATATAATTACAGAATACATATATAATTACCGGTGCACCCGTGCATACTTAAATAATGTTTTTTTTTTTTTTAAACTCATATTCTATCAATTGTTGTTTGTATAAATTAAAATATATCCTTAAGATATTTGATGTTTCCTCCTCTTTGTTGTACCTATGAAGAATAAATGTTTGTATTTCTTTTTAAATTGAATGATGGAAATAATTTGATTGATTTCCTCTTACGTGCATGCATACTTATACATGTAGCTTATTGTTGATTAATGACTTTTCGTAAAAATGGATTCAAACATGTAATCTATATACCGTTTGATACAAAAGTACAAACTGTATCACTTTTGTTGCATTGGTGTAGACCTGAGTGCTACCTGGTAAGACATTACTACAATCAAAATGAGCACAAAATAGCAATAGCATATGTTTATTTGATAACTATGGAGTAATACTAACAAATAGTCTACTGCCAAATAAGGCAAAATTAACAAACACAATTACGAAGGCTCAATCTGGAGGCGGGGCAAAAAGTTGGTATATGTTTCTGTGATTAGGCGGCCAAACGATAGAGCTGGGGTTGCGTGATTGACCACAGAAAAATAGACTCCGTTACACAGACACACTCTCGGCAAATGCGCAAAGAAGCCATGCTCAAAACCCAAGGTTGATCCAAAGCAGGTGACAACAAAAGTAGTACTCTGACACTGCGGGCCGTGCCGCAATTATTGACTGCATACAGTCAGGGACCAATGAAAGAGTCAGGCTTATAAAAACAATGACCAAATAACTGCAGCACCAGTAGGCATTTTCTGTGCAACCAATTCAACAAATAAAACATGTTATTATATTTCCTTAATAAGAAAACAAACAGCACTGTAGCTTGGCCGCTTAAAAGCTCTGATTTTATTACCACGTTTTATTGCTCCATGCATTTTATCAAGCATGCCAAGTTTTAATACACAGGTATGAGTTTATTCTTGTTTCGGCCACATCCTTTCTTCTGCTAAACAAAATGAGAAATGAAAATTAGCACATCATTTGCATGAAAGCCTCTGCAGTGAGTCCAACAAATGGAAACCGCAGTGGATTGTTTTTTATCCCAAGACCATGAATGTCTTGAAATGCCTTTTATACACAATCAAATATTCATATAATTTACAAACTGTGGCACGTGTATCACTGGTACACAGGCTCCATCTAGTTTTATGCCAAAGAATCACTTGATTAAAGTACAGTGTTTTATTTTCCTTTAGTCAAACACAGTGTTACTGTTCAAACTGTGTGTAATTTAAAGTTAAAGTACCAATGATTGTCACACACACACTAGGTGTGGCGAAATGATTCTCTGTATTTGACCCATCACCCATGATCACTCCCTGGAAGGTGAGATGAGCAGTGAGCAGCAGCAGTGGCTACGCCTGAGAATATTTTTTGGTGATTTAACCCCCAAAACCAACCCTCGATGCTGAGTGCCAAGGAGCGAGGTAATGGGTCTCATTTTTATCGTCTTTGGGATGACTTGGCCGGGGTTTGAACTCACAACCTAAATGTTACAGTGGCCAAAATATTAACTATACTTGTTAAATAATATTAATGGATTAGATTTATATAGCGCTTTTCTAGACACTCAAATTGCTTCACAGATAAGTGAGAACCCATCATTCATTCACACCTGGTGGTGGTAAGCTACTTTCGCAGCCACAGTTGCCCTGGGGTAGACTGACGGAAGCGTGGCTGCCAGTTTGCGCCTACGGCCCCTTCAACCACCACCCATCATTCATTCACCAGTGTGAGCGGCACCAGGGGCAAGGGTTAAGTGTCCTGCCCAAGGGCAGCGATTTGGATGGTAAGAGGCGGGGAGCGAACCTGCAACCCTCATGTTTCTGACACGGCCACTCTACCCACTACGCCATGCCGCCCCAAATGAAACTTCTGTCTGGTATTTAACGAAACGTCTGTCTGGTTTTTAACGAATACTTTGGCCTACTACGCTACTGTATTTTAAAGTTGGTCATTATGGTGGTACTTGTAGAGCCAAGTGTTTTCTGAGGTTTGAGAATCAATGGCTTGAATTAACCAACTGGAAATACTATTTATATAAGAAGAACTATTGTTATATCTGTATTTTCCACGATACACCTTAGTAAGTCATAAGTATGGCGTCTTTTACACTAAATTTATCTTGATACCTTGTCGTGTCAATGATGTGCGATGTAGAAAATTGGACGATCGAGATATACATTGTTTTTATTTTATTTCATTCCACTTATGTTTTTATTTATGCCTTTAAGTGTGTGGATGTTGCTATTTTAATCTGGAAAATATCTGGAAGTTCGCTGGCTGCATGCTGAGAACACAACAAAACATTCCAAGATGATGGATGGTGTAAACACAAGTAAAACAGCACTTTTCTTCAGTAGTTTTCTTACAGCAATTTGCCAAGCTCTTTATCTGTAACTGGGAGGGCATCTATGCTGGGAAAGAGAAAGCCTTAAGAGTTAACCAGACTACACCAGACCAAAACATCCAAATGATAAAGTGGCCTGACACCCTGTGGATGGAGCCGAATGCACACTATCTTGCCTTATTGCAACCTTCTTTGCCGGAGGTATGTGAAGGAGCAACTGTGCAAAAATCACAGTGTAAGAGAAAGTGGCTCGTCAGCATCTTAGATGCAATCAACCTCATGCAGTCTTTTTTAACATGTAATCAAGAGAAAGTCATGAACGTAGGCTAATGGCGTGGCTCATCTGTCTTCCTAGGTTTTTCGGTTGTGTGCGAGGGCAATCATAATGAAGACTGCAATGTACTGCTTGCATGGCATAAAAAAAACAATTAAATACAGTGAACACACATCTCTAGCAGACCCTACACACACTTAACCTAGAAAGGCCTAATTAATGTTCAGTACATGCATACATACTTGTTTTTGGTTGAAGTATGTTGTAGTTACGTCACATCATAACAAGAAGGTTATAGGTTTGCGATCTTGGCTTTCACCTTTTTATGTCCATATTTACCCTGTGATGGAGAGAAATCTCTGAGTATGTTGGCTACCCCTAACAGTCTAAATTATGGAAGATTGTTTTACAGCAGGGGTGTCCAAAGTGCGGCCCGCAGCTCAATTTTTATTGGCCCGCGACACATTCTATAAACCAGTGTTTTTCAACCACTGTGCCGCGGCACACTAGTGTACCGTGAGATACTGTTTGGTGTGCCGTGGGAGATTATGTAATTTCACCTATTTAAGTTAAAAATATTTTTTTCAAACCAGTAATTATAATCTGCAAATAATGTGCCGTTTTTGAGTGTCAGTGCTGTTGTTATTCTCTTCCATATCAGTAGGTGGCAGCCGGTAGCTAATTGCTTTGTAGATATCGGTAACATGGTTTATCGTGATCACAATATGCAGACGACAGCGGGAGGCAGTGTGCAGGTAAAAAAGTATCTAATGCTTAAACCAAAAATAAACAAAAGGTGAATGCCCCTAAAAAAAGGAATTAAAGCTTAGGGAAGGCTATGCAGAACGAAACTACAATTGAACTGGCTACAAAGTGAAGAAAAACAGAATACTGGACGACAGCAAAGACTTACAGCATGTGGAGCAGAGATGGCGTCCACAAAGTACATCCGAACATGACATGACAATCAACAAAGTCCCCCACAAAGAAGGATAGCAATATCTTAAATAGTCTTGATTGCTAAAACAAAGCAGGTGCCGGGAACAGCGCTCAAAGGAAGACATGAAACTGCAACACGAAAGTACCAACAAAACAGTAAAAACCGCCAGAATTGGAGCGCAAGACAAGAACAAAAACACTACACACAGGAAAACACCAAAAAAGTCTAAATTAGTTACGGCGTGATGTGACAGGTCGTGACAGTACACCTACTTTGAGACAAGAGCTATAGTGATGCATGGTTGGTTATGGTTTAAATTAATATCCAACAATTGCGACGACAACTTTTTATCGTTAATATCGAGTTTCATTTTTTTATGATTTCTGCTGGTGGTGTGCCTTTGTATTTTTTAAATGAAAAAAATGTGCCTTGGCTCAAAAAAGGTTGAAAAACACTGCTATAGACAAACTAAACAGGTCCCAAAAAAACTATGAAAAATTGAATGGGACCAAATCCCTCAAAAATGGGACCTGAAAACCAAAATGGCCGACAACCTGAGCGTCTTATTCTAAAAGGTGTTTGCTGATTTCCGTGTGTCCTGTCATGATGAAAAAGTGTACACATTTCTTGTGAGACATGATATGTTTTTGAGAGTACTAAAGGTAGATAGATAAATAGATAGATTGATAGATAGTACTTTATTGATTTCTTCAGGAGAGTTCCCTTGGGGAAATTAGAATTCCAGCAGCAGTGTACAGAATTGAGATCGAATAAAGCCCTCAGAAGCATTTCAGTTGACAGTATAATAGCAATATTAGTAAATACAAGCTTACTTAAGAGCACAGTTAACATAAATACAAATAAAATCATTATCAAAATAATCATTAATGATTTGTATTGCTTTAATTGTTATCTATAACACAAAGCTAAGATGTAGAAGTGTTTTTCAAATGTCAGCAAATGTTCACCACATTGTTTTGGTTTGAGTATTTTTCATATACAAATGTATAAAAGTGGCCCTCGCAACCTTCAATTTGTCTCTATGTGGCCCTCGCTGGAAAATGTTTGGACGCCTCTGTTTTACAGGCATAGTTTAACAACAGAAAATTTTAGTATTTTTTTACCTGTGTATTTTTGCAATATTTTCAGTATAGCGTTTAAATGTAAGAGCTGAGTATTGTGGTGTGGTCTAAAAAAGTGTTTCTTAACCATTGGGCCCATTGTTGGGCCATGAGGACCCCCTGGAGGGCCGCCAAAAAATATATGTTTCTCTGCTGTGGTTTGTATGGGCTGCAGCGGTAATACACTTGTTCACCCCCTTGTGGCGGTAAGAAAATCTCAAACAGAGCTCAGTTTCTTTAGCGCAAAAAAATATGACTAAAGTGATGGATCTGTATTTTCATTTGCACTTTAATTTAGCTAAAAATGCCTCACTATACACTGTAGCTCACCGGCGTCAAAATGTAAAGAAACGCCATTGGTGGATCTACACCTGACATCCACTGTAATGATACCAAGTACAGGAGCATATCTAGTCTGTACTACTATGATTATGTCGATATTTGTTGGCATCACAACATCTTTTTTCCGTTTTTTTTAAATGTATATTGTGTTTATAAACTCAGGAAATATGTCCCTGGACTTTAAATATGATCAATGTATGATCCTGTAACTACTTGGTATCGGATTGATACCCAAATTTGTGGTATCATCCAAAACTAATGTAAAGCATCCAAACAACAGAAAAATAAGTGATTATTACATTTCAACAGAAGTGTAGATAGAACATGTTAAAAGAGAAAGTAATCAGATATTAACAGTAAATGAACAAGTAGATTAATAATTAATTTTTCTACCACTTATCCTTAATAATGTTGACAAAATAATAGAATGATAAACGTCACAATATGTTACTGCATATGTCAGCAGACTAAATTAGGAGCCTTTGTTTTCTTACTTACTACTAAAAGACAAGTTGTCTTATATGTTCACTATTTTATCTAAGGACAAACTTGCAATAAAAAACATATGTTTAATGTACCGTAAGATATTTTGTTAAAATAAAGCCAATAATGATTAAATCATTTTTGGTATCGGGACAACACTACTTGTGACGTGTTTTTTGAATATGTAGCTGTTTGATATTGTACTATTTTCTATGTGAATATATGTAACTTTATTGTTTTTCAATAGTCATTTATTTTCGTTGATGTATATTGTACTGTATGCCAGGCAGTGTCAAATTAAGGACTACAGACAGAAATTAACTGTGAGCTAAAAATCTGGAGTACCCATCAATTCCTTGTAAATACCCCGAACGGGACAAGCGGTAGGAAATGGATGGATGGATAATGTATTGTGCACACTGTCCATAAACCAATAAAAAAAAAGAAAGAGATATAATAATAATTATTTCAATAGTCCCCTAATTATGAATGGTATAGTGGGTGAAAATAGGGATGCAATTTGGGGATATGGTGGAGGGGACATGTGCCCTGAAGGTTTTTGTGTGCGAGGGACCAAAAGTGCCCTTTTGGTCCCTAGCACTTTTTACCAAACAAAACCAATATTACACTATCGTGAATGTTGACGAGTCAATCACGAGCACCGAGAGAAAACGGTGGCTTGAGCTGAAGGCTTTTTCCCTTTAGACCTCACATAAGCTCCCTGATTGGCTCTGTGGGGCTGCCGTTTCTTGCCAACGTGACACCGCGCTGCACCGCAATGATTGACCGCACGCAGCTGCTGACCAATCAGCCGTTAGATGTGCCGACGGGCAGTTGGATGCAGGTGGAGAGAAAAGTCTAAACGGTAACATAAAATAACAAGCAAGTAAAAGAGAAACAATCAAAAGGAGGCGTTTTGTTTGTCCCTTGATGGTAACTATGTTGTTGACATAAAATTTAGTGGCAAGAACACATAAAGAGAATACAAAAAAAATATTGCACCTTCATTTCTATGTATCCCTGTTGGATCGTTTTTGTGCCTTTTGTTGCCAAGGAAGATGGTTTGATCCTCATGCCCCCCCTGCATTTAGCCCATTCCGCACGGGGAAAGTGAATCCTGGTCGTCCACATGAGAGGCAAGTGTGCTGACCATCGAGTTAAAAGCCCGGGCTGGCTAACTCGGTGGCCAGCACACTCTTGAAGTCGTCAGAGAGTGAGGTGTACTTACATACGCTTGGCTCAGCCACACTGGCTTGTCCCCTTTACACCCAGCCAGAGCATATGACGTAAACAAATTAAATCATTATGCAATCTTAAAAAATAAATGTGTATATATTTTTACTGTGTCAATTCTATTATTTTGTACATCAAAGTAATGATTGAACAATTGATTTTCCGTATAATCAAATTATTCCAAAACATGCCTTTCAAACCGCGCATTCGTACTGAAATACATTTTTATCTTCGCTGGGTGCACACACAATGTACATGTATCCGTGCTATTGTGAAGTAGTGTGACCATTCAATACAACACATCTATCTTCCTGACATGATTGCATGTAATACGATATTTAAAAAAGGAAGTTACTATTGATTGCCTTTAAAAAAAGCTTTTAAGGAGTCGGTATCATAACATAATTATTTTCGTATGTTTAACACTCTAAATACATGTGAAAATTACAAAAGCCACCGAGAAAAGTATTGCCATTTATGGCATAGAGAACACAGAAGGGACTCTGAATATAAGCATGTTAAGTAACTAAGGTCCCTGGTTTGGGTTTATTTTTGAATTGATAGAAAAATCGTACTTTTTCATTACAGTCATTTGTGCACAGTATTGGGTGACAAAACTACGTCTTTGACAGAGGTTTAAAAAAACATTACTGATAAATCACTCCTTGGCTGGTATTGTTCTGTCACGGTTGCACATTACTGCGGTGGTCGTGCCCCCAAGATGCGGAGAAAGAAGAAAACATGTAGACAAAAAGAGTCTTTCATTCACAAACAAAAAGCTAGTGCAGCAGGGAAGTGCACAAAAAGCATAGGAAAAGCTTGGCAACATAAGCCAAGCAAGGGAAAACAATTCATATCACTGAAACAAAAACAAACTATTTGCCATACAACTGAAAGGCGAGGCTGGCATATAAAGAAGCTGGTGTGCCCAGATTGCTAATCAGCAACAGCTAAGGGAGACAGCACTCTTGCTTGAGGAGTGGTGGAGCAAAACAGGAAGTGGACCCAACTAAAAGTGTTGGAAAGGAAATAAAGACAGAAATAAGGGAATCCAAATTTAAGGCAGACATGATGAAACAGGTCACGGCAGTTGCTCCTCCCTGCCCCAAAAAACTAATTCCATACGCTTAAGACCCAAAACAAAAAAGTCCAAAATCAAGGGAGGGTAGAAGGAGGACTTAGCGGGAGGTCGCCAGGCTTTGTGTCTCCGCAATCAGCGTAGTAGAGTCAGGTGGCTCGTTCCACTCGCCGCCATTGGCGACGAGGAGGATCAGGGGTACATTATGAACGCTCCAGGAGCGCCGGTGGTCCCCGGGGGGATGCTTGGAAAGGCCCCCGTTGCGGCTGACAAAGAGGACGATTAGCACAGTGCTCCCTCGACCATTGTGAAGGTCGAGGAAGGGCGCTCCGTGGGCCGGCATGATGGTTAAGCGCCAGTTGGGCGCTTTGTCGCCCAGCGTGGAGGTTGTGGCATTTGAAGCAGAACCCCAGGTGGAAGAACTGGAAGTGGTGTCTACAGCGGACCCACAGGAGGCTGAGCTGGGGGCAATGTCTGGAGCAAAACTGGAGGTGACGTCTGGAGCTGAACCACCGGAGATGAGAGGGACTCTGTTTTCCCAGCTACTCAGCTGCAAGTAGTAGCCCCTCGTACCCTCAAGAAGTGGATTCCAGACGCCTTATCCGGCTGGAGGAATGAGCTGCTGATTGATACCGCCCACCGACGTAGAAGCCAGGGATGGATGGAGGGAGGCCAGTGGGAGGGACACAGATATGTCCCGTGCTGTCTCCCAATAGGACTTCAACAGCGATGACACAGTTGGTTGCTGAGGAGCCGCCAAAGGACTGTGAGGAAGTGGAGTCTTGAGCTGGCAAGGCACAGGAAAAGGAAGCTGGGCTCTGGGAAGCTGGGGTGCAGGAACAGGCAAAGCTTGGGCTTTATGAAGCTGGCACCAGCTGAGATCAAGGTTTGGAAAACCAGAATGCGGGTACTGCCAGAACTTGGGGAAGTGGGCACGATCTTGCTTGAACCACACAAACCTGACCTCCAACTCCTCCAGGAAGTGTGAGGTCACTTGTTTTCTCAATCGTTCTGTCATGGTTGCGCATTAGCGCATTAGTTGTGACCCCATGATGCGGAGACAGTAGACAACTTGCAGATACCAAGAGTCTTTAATTCACAACAAGAAGCTAGTGCAGCAGGGGAAAGCACAAAAAGCATAGTAAAAGCTAGGTAACATAAGCCAAGCAAGGCATAACAATTCATACCACTGAAACAAACAAACTGTTAGCTATTAACAATGATCGATACCCGACTAAAAGGCGAGGCTGGCATATAAAGAAGTCTGATTGGCAACCCGGGCTTCACGGTGGCAAAGGGGTTAGTGCATCTGCCTCACAATACGAAGGTCCTGAGTAGTCTTGGGTTCAATCCCGGGCTCGGGATCTTTCTGTGTGGAGTTTGCATGTTCTCCCCGTGACTGCGTGGGTTCCCTCCGGGTACTCCGGCTTCCTCCCACCTCCAAAGACATGCACCTGGGGATAAGTTGATTGGCAACACTAAATTGGCCCTAGTGTGTGGATGTGAGTGTGAATGTTGTCTGTCTATCTGTGTTGGCCCTGCGATGAGGTGGCGACTTGTCCAGGGTGTACCCCGCCTTCCGCCCGATTGTAGCTGAGATAGGCTCCAGCGCCCCCCGCGACCCCAAAGGGAATAAGCGGTAGAAAATGGATGGATGGATGGATGATTGGCAACCCTGAACGTGTGGGCCAAGATGGCCAATCAGTGACAGGTGATGTCGACAGCGCTCAGGCCTGAGGACTGGGGGAGCAAAACAGGAAGTGGAACCAAACTAAAAGAGCTGGATAGGAAGTAAACACAGAAATAAGGAAATACGAAATCAAAACAGGTCATGACAAAAGTCCTGGTAAAGGTGGGTTGTTAAGGCTATCTTTATTTGATTTCATTTCAATAGATTTAAGAAAAACACCTAGGGAAAATGACATCAAGTAATACTATGTATTTATGTTTTGTGGACATGTCCGCTAACAAAGACTAGAAGATCATTAGTCAGGCCAATGTCTGTGTTGGTCTCAACCACAGTCTGATTGTGTGAATCCCCTCATCAACTGCCATTCATTGTCAGTACTTGTAAGTCCTTTCGTCAAGTCACTGACAGCATAAGTGTCAAATGAATATTCCAACGTTAACACTGCTGAGCTCTCCCTGGACAAATGAAGAGTATGCATGTGCCAGTTAACATGTGGGTACAAACACTAAAAGATTTGTATGAAAAACATCTTATTACAGTATTTACAGTAGTCTCCTTTCAAGCCACATTATTTGTAATAAGCAGAGCAACACCGGGGCAAAATTGTTAAATCAAACAAGCAAGTCTTGTGTCAAGTACAGTGTCTCTTATTGCAGTTGAATTATATTGTTTAGATTTGCTATGCTGTCCCTAACTTATTTACCAAAAAAGACAATATATTTAAACAAAACACCACAAAGTTGGGGGCAAAGATGTCTTGTTAAATTGATTAAATTAGATTGAGGGGAAACTAGGGGCAATAACCAAAACTAACTTAAAAAATGTACATTCTGAATAAGGCTGTCAAAGTTAATGCGATAACTGTAATTTCCTTTAACGGTGCAATTTTATGACGCGAGACTAAAGGGGAATTGCACTTTTGTTGGAATGTTGCCTATAGTTTACAATCATTATGAAAGACATGACGATGGATGGATTTAAAAAAAATGCATTCTAACTAATAAATACATTTGATCAAAAGTTAACTTACAATGGAGCTTTTGGGAGCCGTTTAATTCTGCTTATAGAGCCCCTAAAAAAACATCCAAACCCCTCCATTGAGGTTTTGTATACATGATACATGTAATATAGTAATGGGGACATTTATAATAACATTGAATATTTACATAGTTTGAACATTTTAAGTATAAACGGTGCTTTCATTTTAAAAATGCATCACGTTTGCTTTTTTTTACAGACTGCAGACTTTGAGAGTCAACAAACATAATAAAGCATCACTTACAGTGCAAAGTCTGCTGTCATTAGGATGCCGACTGCTGGGATATTCATATATTCTCATTTAGATAAGGAATGACTCATAATCCTCATTAAGAAATGGAGTAGGGGAGCGGGGGTGGGGGCAACAAGCGTTTTCCATGTCGTCCTCGCCAGGTCCAGGTCCTAAATAGCTTTCAAAGTGTCTCAACATGTCGGATTATATCCTTAGCCATCTACTGGTGAGATGCATGATTTGTAATCTACAATAAATTTACAAGGAGCAAGGAAGCGAGGAAACAGCAGACCAATCAATGATGTAAACATAGGGAGACACAGAAGTGATTATGTCGCCGCTTTAAATAGTTTGTCTGCGTTAGCGCTTATAATAACAATATCACTAATACTTGGTTAATATTCATCAAGTATTGTTGGTGCTTTTTGAATTATTATTTATCGGATTCTATGGGCAGAATAGTGGATCTCCTATTGGCTGTTTAACTGGTATCTAAGGTCTTGTTCACACTGCAGGTCAATTCTGATTGTTTTGCCAATATACAGCCTGTACCGGAATTTTTCATGTTCGTGTAAACAGTTCAAGTCTGAATG
This sequence comes from Nerophis lumbriciformis, assembly GCF_033978685.3. Taxonomy (NCBI): domain Eukaryota; kingdom Metazoa; phylum Chordata; class Actinopteri; order Syngnathiformes; family Syngnathidae; genus Nerophis; species Nerophis lumbriciformis. The sequence goes on from NC_084557.2 coordinate 26,064,279, forward strand.
TTTCATATCCGACCCACGTCTCTTTAGTATGTGGATATAAATCGGATATATATGTGATGCGTCCTTAATGTTAACGCTCCAGCGCTCAGGTTGCATTTATCTGACCAAAATGTAATCAAAAACCAATAAATGTTCACCAAAATAGACGGAGCAGAAAGCAGGTGAAAATAATATGTTTTATGAACTTACATGAAAGTTCCACCACTCCTGTCTCCGACTGCTCCCACACAGACACGCTCTTCAAGGAAACATCGAAGCAAAATACCCTCCAAAATTGCCAGTTCCAAAATACTTCTTAAACATCTTTCTTCTTAATCTTCTACGCGCCATAATTTGGTTCAGAAAATGTTCACTTTGACTGCACAAAATCCTTGAAATTTCTACAAATGCGCCACTACCGAGACCGATTAGAGTTGAAACCATGTTTACTTCCGTAAACATTGCAGTGCGTGCGACGTCATGACGTCATGTCCGCATGCAAGTCAGATTGCATTCACATTAGAAATCTAATTTTTTTTGTAATGTGAACGGTTACAAAAAAAGACAGAATTGACCAAAAAAGACCGAATTTGACATTCGACCCGGCAGTGTGAACATAGCCTAAAAAGCGAAGTGTACCTCCTCTTATCTGAATGCAAGTGCTCCAACAGCAGGAATACAAATTCTGTGTGGGATACACCAACGCTGTGCAGTTATTTTTCTTTACTGTCATTAAAAGCATATTTATTCCCATTTTGTTTTGAACTGTTAAAAAAAAGCATAATATTTAATAAACATGTCTTTAAAGCAAACAAATTGCCCAGTCATAGTTTAAAAAAACTTGCCATTTACCTGTCTACGGTAAACTTATGAATTATAACCGGGCGGTATAGCTCGGTTGGTAGAGCGGCCGTGCCAGCAACTTGAGTGTTCCAGGTTCGATCCCCGCTTTCGCCATCCTAGTCACTGCCATTGTGTCCTTGGGCAAGACAATTTACCCACCTGCTCCCAGTGCCACCCACACTGGTTTAAATGTAACTTAGATATTGGGTTTCACTATGTAAAGCGCTTTGAGTCACTAGAAAAAAACACTATATAAATATAATTCACTTCACCTATCTGCAATATCACCATTAATTTTGAGTTGACTATGAACAAATGTGATTATTCGAGTTTAAACATTTTAATAGTTTGATAGTCCTAATTCTGAGGAATTGCAAAGTTTGCACAGAACCAAATATTTAGTCCGTGAGCAGGATGTGTTATGTTCTGTACACAAACTACTCCTTGACATGTGTTAAGATGTCATTCCACATCTTTGGCCTGGTAGGTCATTTGCAAAACATGCAAGGTAAAGAAGCATCTCATTGTCACTGTCATTTTCAACACTTTCTCAATTATTGTTACAGCCTGTTATTGAAGAGCTTTTTGGTCTACATACACCACAATGATTGTTTACAAGTGAAGTAACAGCACACTTTTTCCAAATGCATTCACTTTGCAGACCTGCCAACTTTATATACATACAAGTACTACATACTTTTATATCTATACATATTTTTTTTTGTAAAAAGGCTATAAAAACACATTGATAGATAAAGACAACGATTTGGGTCAATATTAGTGTTGTCAAATGATTATTTTTTAAATCAGATTATTCACAATTTAAATGTGGATTAACCACGATTAATCAAGTTGTTACTTACAAAAAAAGACAGCAGTATTTCAAATGCAATTTTATTGTCAGAATGTCATACAGGAGCATTTCCAAGTGTGTTGGTTGAAATTAATTCAATCGCTCATCGCTTATCAAAAGTCCCATCTGAGTATATTTCGAAGTGAATTTAGCCAGAAAGCACATCAGTCGGAGTGTCCTTACTCATCTTTCAGGTAACGATGTGTGCCTAAAATAAATTGCATGATTATTCTGCATTTATACATGATTAATGTAATATTTTTTTTGTGATTAATAGTATGAGTTATTGCCTTTAATTTGACAGCCCTACTTATTATTAGTATCAACATTTCAACTTTTACTTGTTACATCATACCTTTTGCTGTTTTTTGGTATATATTTTCTCAATGTATTATTAATCTTACAATGTGCCAAGGGCAAAAAACAAGCCCTAACCCTTGGGGTTGCACTTTGGACACCCCTGCTTTGACAGCCAGAAAGGCTTGAACTTGAACTCTGTAAAAACATTGATAATTGAAGAGAGAAGGGTAGTGATATTGCAGCGAGTGTTATTACGGAGGGGACAAATCGATGCTTTACAAGTATCATTTATGGAAAATGTTGATTTGAAATCAGAGAAAGCAGGCCTGTCCATCGGCAATAAGGATTTTCTGTGATGTTAGATTTTTTTTGTTGGTGCATGTCATGCTGCACGACAGGGTTTGCAGGAGAAGGAGTGAGCCGGTGGAGCGTAGGCTGGTGCCTCCCCACTGGAGCATAATCAGGGTTTCACAGACTGAACTCAAAACTGAAAATGAATGTGTAATGTAGAAAAAATGCATACATGTTGACAGGTCTACTTTTGCATGGCCATGTAACAGATTATGTTTGCTCAAAACACAGGTGTGTTGTATGGCTAAAGGTGTGCGTGAGAAAAATAAAATTAATGAAATGGCCCTTTTGTGGACACTGGAAAGGGGAAATGAAGGAGAAGAGGAGACTCGCTTGGGACTTGTGTATTGAGCTGGTCCTCAGTTTGCACTGCAGATCAGCCCTTGTTTGACGCAAGGGGCTAATCACAATTTTAAAGCATCGCTGTGACCCTGGGGGCAGACAGACTTAGAGCCAAGCTCTCGGGAAGATGTCCCCACTGGACTCATTTGAGATGGATACAGTGATTTGGTCGGGCATGCTCAGTGCTGGAGATGTTTGATCAGCTCTGCTGCTGAAGAAAATCTAGCACTGCAGTTCACAACTTAATGATCTCAACTCGTGATGTTGGCCTCAGACACCTTCGTTTAACACAAAGCCCCAGCCTCTGATGATATTTATGTCCTTTTTGTGTGTTTATGTAACTGTCCTCCTTATCACCTTGAAGGTTAATACTGTGGGTCATTCGTTTCTGAGGCAGTATAAATTAAACACAGAGACATAGCTTTCAAATATACTCCTATTTTAAGCCTGCACTGGTTTCATCAGTGTATCCCAGAATGCATCTTAGTGTTTTATTATATCCCGCACTTGCTTTCATCCAAGTAAGCAATCCGGGAGTCAAACACAAAGACAGCATTTGCCAAGCAAACGGGTCCCCATGCAATAGCTTTTCATATTATCCCCCCTTTTTTCAGAGTCAACTGATTTTAGCACTCTGTGAATAAGCACATTCTTTTTTCTTCTCATAAGGGATAAAAGTCACCTTTTCTAAATCTCATTGAAGAAAAAGTCAAATCGAAAATAAAAGATAAACTCTACATTCAGCCAGCGTACAGAGAAAGGCTTAGAGAGGACAGGGTTAGCACTTTTTAGTTCTATTTCTCAGTCAGCAGGAATAGTCAAGAGTCACAGAGAGATTGAATGAGAGAATGGTAACCTAAAGCCATTGTGTGAACTTTGAAATAAAAGCGGCTTTATTATAAAAATGAGTGAGTGTATGTGTATATATATATATATATATATATATATATATATATATATATATATATATGTATATATATATATATATATATATATATATTTATATATATATATATATATACTGTATATATATATATATATATCAGTGACGTGCGGTGAGGTTCATGACTGGTGAGGCACTGACTTCATCACAGTCAGATTTACAAACATATGAACCCTAAAGAGTATCTTATTCACCATTTGATTGGCAGCAGTTAACGGGTTATGTTTAAAAGCTCATACCAGCATTCTTCCCTTCTTGGCTCTCAGCATCAAGGGTTGGAATTGGGGGTTAAATCACCAACAATTATTCCCGGGCGCGGCGCCGCTGCTGCCCACTGCTCCCCTCACATCCCAGGGGGTGATCAAGGGGATGGGTCAAATGCAGAGGACATTTTTCACCACACCTAGTGTGTGTGACAATCATTGGTACTTTAACTCATTGGCGTTGCTAGGCCTATTTTAGGGAGGCTCAAGCCCCCCTAAAATATTCTTAAGCCCCCCTAAATAATTTGGTGTTTTTTGTTTTTTTTTTACAAATAAATGCCGACATATTCATTATAAAGTGGCCCAAATATGAGTTTAAATAAATAATCATATAACCTGTTATTATTCACTCAGTTTCCCCCCACTTCGTAGCGTAAGGTAGAGAGCCCCTTTCGTGCATTGGTATCCAATCCATTCCACTTGTTCATATAGAAAATGCCCACATCACTCAAATTCCAGCCCGCATTTTCTCTGCGACCTTGCTTGCGGTCCTGCAGGTGTACGAAGCACATTATCTTCCTTTACAATGAGTGAAGCTGCACAAAACCTTGTGTGTGCAATTTTAAATCATTTATTTTTTAAGTTTTGTTTTTCTTGTAGAATCTATATAAAGTAATATACATAAGCCCATTGTTAAAATAATGAAAAAAACATCATTAAATATATTTGTTTTATTGTATTGTTACATTAATAGCTGTTTTATTATTATAGGATGGCTTGTTAAACATTTAATAGGATTTTCAGAGGGAGGAAAAACCAAGACATTTAATATAAAATGTAAAATGAATAAATACATAAAAAGAAAAAGAAAATATATGGTTAAAAGCCATCGTCCCGGGGAGCATTTCATTTCGTCCCGTGCATTTTTTTTAAATAATTATAATAACAATGAATAATTTCTAAGTCTTTGTTAGCCGTTTGTGAAGTTTTGTGCTTGTGCGTAACATTCGCTCGCATCCTGTGCATCTCCTGGGGGCAAAGCCCCCCCTGTCCTTAAAAGCTAGTGAGGCCCTGCTTTAACTTAACTTTAACTTTACACATACAAACTGTAGCACACAAAAAAGCAGATTTAATAAAAAAAAACGTTATTATGGTCTTACCTTTACTTATAAGTGCGGGTACAGTGGTGTTCGGTGTGGAGGAGTTGTGAATGAATGAAATATGAAATCCATGCTGCAGTCTGCAGGTGTACCTAATGTAGTGTCCTTGCAGTCGTTCATGGCTCCTCCGGCGCGAGCAATGTTGTTTTTGCATTTTTTGGCTTCTTGTTAAGTGACTTTTTTTGGGTCGATTCGGTCTTGCACGTGGAGGGTTTGGGTGTGGGCTTTGGTTGGTGTGGCGTTCCCGTCGGTGGGTGCAGTCTGCGGCGAAGGTGTCTTAAGCACCAGGAGGCGTGGTTACGCGTGCCTCAGCCAGTGCGTCTTCGCAGCAGTTTTATGATCGCTCAGCACAAGAAATACTTTACACACATACAGTTGTTGACAAAATACACTGTACATTATATACCTCAGCTAACTAAACTATGGAAATGTATAATATAGTTCATATAGCAATACAGTCTCACTGCACAGCAGACCAGCAGTTAGTCGAGTCCGTCCATGTTGAGGCACTGAGTGACGCGCCTCGACTGGCTGCTGTTCACCGCACCGTCTCTTCTCAGTATTTGAACGGCAAATGTGAAAATTCAGCGATTTTGAATACAAATAATCTAAAACTGGTGAAGTTAAATGGAAAATAACTTTATAGTATAATCACTGGATACATATAACAATTTAATTTTTTTTTTTCTTTTTACATTTTTTTCTGTCCATGATGGCAGGTGAGGCCCTGCCTCACCTGCCTCTAGTGACCGCACTTCACTGATATATATATATATATATATATATATATATATATATATATATATATATATATATATATATATATATATATATATATATATATATATATATATGTATATATATATCAGTGTGTGTTATGTGTGTACATATCAATCAATCAATCAAAGTTTACGTATATAGCCCTTAATAACAAATGTCTCAAAGGGCTGCACAAACCACAACGACATCCTCGGTTCAGATCCCACATCAGGGCAAAAAAGAACTCAACCCAATACGGACAACGAGAAATCCTGGAAAGGTAGTAAATTTGGCCGTGAAATTAATAAGACAGAAAACAACACAACAAATAATTTAAAAAAAAAACATAAAAGTTTAACCTGAGGAGTAAAAAGCATGTGTCTTTAGCCTTTTAAAAAAAATCAACGCTCTCTTCAGTCCTGAGGCTAAATGCGTGAGTCTTTGTTCTGGTATTTGGTAAAACTAAAAGGCCAGTGCCAGAGGATCTCCTGATCCGTGAGGTTTGCTAAGGTAAAAGCAGGTTGGCTAGATAAAGGAAGGCGCGAGGCCATTAAAGCAGCACTAAGTAACTTTTCAACCTTCATAAAATATTTTAATGACTTTGGGATGATACATCCACTTACAACTAGTTGAATGACACCTCTGTCATGGCCTGAGGGTGTCTGAATGGCTTTTACTGGCACCTAGCAACGTTGAGGGTGGCACGAACCCTGCCACACAAAAAACTACGTATGTGCTGACTTATTTTACGGCATACTTCACTCCCCCTTTCCCCATTCATTAAAAAGATGGAAGTTGATGCGGACGCCTACGTGCCGCCAGAAAACTAAAAGAAGAAGAAAAAAAGAACGCCTACATGCAATTACTGCTATCATGGCCAAAGCTCCAAAACAACCAAAAAAACGAAAAGTTTTGTCTCAAGAGACAAAAGAAAAACTGAGTCTACACGGATAGAAGGACGGTCAGGATCAACATTGTCCCGGCTTTCACCCGCTGACGTGAGCTCAAAGATGAGGAAGGATTTTCTGCCAATGCTGCCTTGGCTCTGTTTCTGCAAAACTAGTAAGTATCTTTTGATTCTCGAATCAAAATGCTAATACTAATGTTAGCGATCAGAAATAAATAGCCACCAGCTTGATAGTTCGCAGTACTACACTGCTTCCTTCGAAAAAACCTTCCCGCCGGTCTTTCTTTACTTAGGCCCAGCATCCACCCCGATACATTGTTGGTAGTAGCGTCATGTTTGTAGTGCAATCTAATATCATTTCCTCATACTGTCTGCTGTTTAACAACAGCATAGCCATTAGAGACATAATATGTGTGCCAGTATTACATCATGTCAGTTAGACTCTATATGCGCTAGTCCTCATTGGAAATGTGGTCTTCCTTCTGGCAAAACACTACTGGGTTGGTCCACTGGCGCTGCCAAAATCAACCAAAATGGAAAGTTCTTAAGTGGAGCTTTAAGACATTGAAAGACTAATATAAGAACTTTAAAATTGATCCTGAAGGGGATGGGGAGCCAATGCAGCGACTTTAAAGCTGGTGTAATGTGCTCCCACTCTCCTTCTCAGCACACCTGCAGCTGAGTTTGTAATAATTGTAGAGTTGTGATATTCTTTTTGAGAAGACCAGAGGGCAAGGCATTCCAATAGTCAAAGCGACAGGAAATAAAAGCATCGGTCAGCACCTGTGTTGGCCGGAGAGAGAAACGGGCGGACTCTGGCTATGCTCTGAAGATGATAAAAAAATATTTTAGTAAAAAAATGTATATGTGGGATGAAAGTCAGCGCAGAGTCAAAAATCACGCCCAGATTTTTTATAGATTGTGTTGATTTAAAATCTTGTAATTTTGGTAAGCGTTTCTCCCTTTCTTCCCTATAACTAAAACATCTGTTTCATCCTGGTTGAGCTGTAGGAAGTTCACTGCCATCCATGACTTGATGTCTACAATGCAGTTAAAAAGGGTACCGTATTTTTCGGACTATAAGTCGCAGTTTTTTTTCATAGTTTGGCCGGGCTCCAGTGGGACTTATATATGTTTTTTTCCTTCTTTATTATGCATTTTCGACAGGTGCGACTTATACTCCGGTGCGACTTATACTCCGAAAAATACGGTATCTATTGGTCCTGTGTCATCAGGAGACACGGCAATGTTGTTAGCGTAACTGTGGAAACGGATGCCGTGTCTCCTAATGATGTTCCCAAGAGGCAGCATATAACGATAAAAAAATAGGACCTAAAATTGAGCCTTGAGTAACCCCAAATTTTATGTCATAGGTTCCTGAGGAACATGCATCCATACTTACACGGACACATAAAAGCGGAACCAGTTAAAAACAGTACCAGAGATGCCCATCAGGTGTCTAAGTCCATCCATCCATCCATCTTCTTCCGCTTATCCGGGGGCGGGTCGCGGGGGCAGCAGCCTAAGCAGGGAACCCCAGACTTCCCTCTCCCCAGCCACTTCGTCCAGCTCCTCCCGGGGGATCCCGAGGCGTTCCCAGGCCAGCCGGGAGAGATAGTCTTCCCAACGTGTCCTGGGTCTTCCCCGTGGCCTCCTCCCTAGGGAGGCGTTCGGGTGGCATCCTGACCAGATGCCCGAACCACCTCATCTGGCTCCTCTCGATGTGGAGGAGCAGCGGTTTTACTTTGAGCCTCCCCAGGATGACAGAGCTTCTCACCCTATCTCTAAGGGAGCGCCCCGCCACCCGGCGGAGGAAACTCATTTCGGCCGCTTGTACCCGTGATCTTGTCCTTTCATGACCATAGGTGAGGATGGGAATGTAGATCGACCGGTAAATCGAGAGCTTTGCCTTCCGGCTCAGTTCCTTCTTCCCCACAACGGATCGATACAGCGTCGCATTACTGAAGACGCCGCACCGATCCGCCTGTCGATCTCACGATCCACTCTTCCCTCACTCGTGAACAAGACTCCGAGGTACTTGAACTCCTCCACTTGGCGCAAGATCTCCTCCCCAACTCGGAGATGGCACTCCACCCTTTTCCGGGCGAGAACCATGGACTCGGACTTAGAGGTGCTGATTCCCATCCCAGTCGCTTTACACTCGGCTGCGAACCGATCCAGTGAGAGCTGAAGATCTTGGCCAGATGAAGCCATAAGGACCACATCATCTGCAAATAGCAGAGACCTAATCCTGCAGCCACCAAACCAGATACCCTCAACGCCCTGACTGCGCCTAGAAATGATGTCCATAAAGGTTATGAACAGAATCGGTGACAAAGGGCAGCCTTGGCGGAGTCCAACCCTCACTGGAAACGGGTCCGACTTACTGCCGGCAATGCAGACCAAGCTCTGACACTGATCAGCGGACCGCCACAATAAGACAGTCCGCTACCCCATACTCTCTGAATGTGCTTTGTAGACTTGGAGAGGGCATTCGACCGTGTACCCCTGGGAAGTCCTGTGGGGAGTGTCTAAGTGTATTTAATAAAATGTGTTTGTCTACTGTATTGTTGACTTGGTTAAAAGCTAGTTTTTCTAAAATCTTACTAAAGAACTGTAAGTTGGATACAGGTCGGTTGTTATTAAAAATGTTTGGGTCCAAACTGCTCTTCTTCCGAAGGGGCCTCACCACTGCAGCTTTAGACGCAGCAGGGAAGACCCCTGTCTGAAAATAGTTAAAAGCTGTTCCTTAAAGAATCCATACAATTATTTAAAAAGTGATGTGACAATTGGATCTAACAGGCAGGTTGTTGGGTTTATTTGGGAGAAAACTCAACCAAGTGTCCTTGCATCAACCAGGACAAAACTCTCCAGTGTTCCCTCAGGCAAGGACAACAGCAGATACAATTTTTGAGTAGGAAGACCAGATTTGATGTATTTGATCTTGGTCCTGTATTGGTCTGAAATGTCCTCGCAAAAGGTGTCTTATGGTCTTTAAAAGCTCTATTTAAAATTGTACTTAGAAAAAGTGGAGAAGAGGAACCGGGGGCTGCTTTTATGGTCTGGATGAGTTGTGAGTAATGTTGATTTCTAGCCTGTTTGACTGTGTTATTTTAGGTCTTGAGTTGTAAAATCTGATAATACATTTTTATTTTGGATTTCCTCCATCTCCTCTCCGCACTCCTGCAATTTATTTTCAATTGATGAATTGCCTCCTTGTTTCTCCACAGGAGTGTAGGTTTTGTTTTGATTGCTTTTGTTAGAAGTGGAGCTACTGAGTCCAGAGTCAATGTTAGTTTACTGTTAAAATTATAAACATTGACGTCACATGATGAAGGAAAATTTTCAGCAGGAGCGTTCTGTAAAATCTTAATGAAATTTGCAGCCACTTCAGATGTTAGGTAGTGTTTGCTTACTGTTCTCACCGGGGAGCCCTGCTGGTTAAGACTGGTGATATTAAAAAACACATAATTCGTGGTCAGACACAGCCAAGTCAACAACAGAGGACACACCAATGGAAAGGCCATGGCTTATGACCAGGTCCAGGGTGTGTCCCCTGTTGTGAGTCGGCTGTGTGGCGTGTTGCTTAAAATCAAAACAATTTAAAATGTTTAAAAACTTTCTGGATATTAAATCTGAGAAGATATCAACATGTAAAATCACCACGAACTAAAATGATGCTATTGGAGGTGTGGATGAATGATAAAAGTTAACACAATTCACTGATAAACGAGCTGGATTGCTAGACTGTTTAAAGACTTAAAAGGTTACACTCGGAATGGTAGGGCTGATAAAACAAAGGTGTGATGTTGAAAAGATGTGTAATTGTTGTTAAAAGACACTCATATATATATATATATATATATATATATATATATATATATATATATTACTGGATATTGTGGCCAAACAGCAAAATTTTTTGTTTCCTCTGACTTTACATGGACAAAGATATGACCTTCTGGAGGAAAGTTCTGTGGTCAGATGAAAAACAAATTGAGCTGTTTGGCCACATTACCCAGCAATATGTTTGGAGGAGAAAAGGTTTAGGCCTTTAATCCCAGAAAAACCATTCCTACCGTCAAGCATGGTGGTGGTAGTATTATGCTCTGGGCCTGTTTTGCTGCCAATGGAACCGGTGCTTTACAGAGAGTAAATGGGACAATGGAAAAGGAGGATTACCTCCAAATTCTTCAGGACAACCTAAAATCATCAGCCCGGAGGTTGGGTCTTGGGCACAGTTGGGCGTTCCAACAGGACAATGGCCCCAAACACACGTCAAAAGTGGTAAAGGAATGGCTAAATGAGGCTAGAATTAAGGTTTTAGAATGGCCTTCCCAAAGTCCTGACTTAAACTTGTGGACAATGCTGAAGAAACAAGTCCATGTCAGAAAACCAACACATTTAGCTGAACTGCACCAATTTTGTCAAGAGGTGTGGTCAAAAATTCAACCAGAAGCTTGCCAGAAGCTTTTGGATGGCTACCAAAAGTGCCTTATTGCAGTGAAACTTGCCAAGCGACATGTAACCAAATATTAACATTGCTTTTTTATAAGTGGTTGATTTATATAGGCGAGTAAGGTAAAGTTTTGTACCTGACAAGTTTCGGCTATCTTGCTTCTGCAGCCTTCATCAGAGGTGTCACGTGATGTTAGCGTGACGTCATCTGTGACGTGTTATATGGATTGTTCCATCCCGAGTGGGATGGAACAAAAGTATTTACAAAAGATTGTATTCGTCTTAAAGCACATACCAAGATAAAATCATTGATTTAATACAATGTCAATAAAGCTTTATATCCAATTCTTGTGACGATCTATCACTTCATGGCTGGCTTCTTAAGTTGGTGTTTATTTCCTGTCAGCGCTCTTATTTTTGTTCCACTTACTGCATGTCTCCTTGAGCGCTTGTTTCCCTCACCTGTCCCTGATTGGCAGGCTGGCACACCTGGTTGCAGTTACCAATCAGACTGCTATTTATGCCTGCCTCGCCCGTTCGTCAGTGCTTGAAGGATTAATTATGTTTAGGACCTTTTGCTGCATGCATGACTGCTCCTCCTATTTTGAGTACAATAAAATACTTTTACTTGCACTTCGTTCTGCTGTTTCCTGCATCTTGGGGTCACAGCCATGCGAGTTCCTCACAATTCTAACCTAATCCTAGATTATGGCAGGCTATACATGTCATATATACACTTTTAAATTGTTCTTTGAGTGCAGTAAGAAAAGCCCATTGTGTTTAATGCCTTTTCATTTTCTAAAAATGTTCATTGGGTATCAATCAATCGATAAGTATATTTATATAGCCCTACATCACAAGTGTCTCAAAGGGCTGCACAAGCCACAACAACATCCTCGGCTCAGATTCCACATCAGGGCAAGGAAAAACTCAACCCAATGTGCTACATTAGGAAACATTAGTTTAATGTATTGTAAGAGTTTCTGTTGAAATTAAGCCAATCTGACATTTTTGTGTGGTCCCCTTTATTTTGAAGTGTATCAAACTATTGAAAAGTAGCAACATACATTTTGGTACCGGTACGTTCTTGTATTGATGTACTTTTGTTTGTGTGCCTAGTTTTTACAGTAACTTCATTGTGGAGTATATTGCACCTCAAGTAATTATTTTCAATTTATAATTCAAAGGACAGTTTACATATTTGGCAAACTGAATCCCAACACTGAGGAAGGGCAGAATAAAGTGCAACTTGTGTTACATTGTACAAAAGGCAGCAACAATTGAAAAATAGAGCAAAATGATAAATAAGAAAAAAATATATGTTAATAACTAATAACACAGCTTTGTTTTCAGATAGACAGTATGTATAACACTTGTTTAGCTTTCTTAAAGAAAATATATCCATCATGGCTGATTAAATTAATCATGACATCATATGAATGATGACATCATATTGGTCACACCCCTAGCCACGCCCCCACAACCCCATGTTGTTACCTTGTTTTCTGAAGGGCTGAAAGGGGGAAAGGTGCCAAATAAAATTGTATGTAAACTGGAACCACACAATCAAATGTCGTATTTTACTTGAACTTATGGGGGATCTCTCAACACAATAACAATAATATTATGACTTTTGGAGAAACCCAATACTGCTCCATAAAGCAAAAGTTTAATTTGGCAGAGAACTAACAAATTATGAACTGACATGAACTTAAGCCCTGCACACCTTGACTGTTGTATTGTCAACCAGTAGGTGGAAGGAAACTTTTGCGGGAGATCATTGAGGTTCTGGCTTCAATAGTTGACAATATTTTTTTCTACACTTTTGAAGAGGAAGTCGATTTGACAGTTTTTGAGTTTCTCATACAACTTCAGTCTCTCAGTCACATGACCTTAGTCTCACCTCAAAACTCTGGGATGCAGTCTGCATTAAAGATTTCCAGTTAATATTGTTTTTCCTAATTCACAACCGACATTGTGTGGAGTATACCGTATGCAATTTGCAAAATGGTGATAAGAAACCAGTTGCTTAGTTTATTACATTTAGTGAGTTTGTACAAGAACATTATAGAAAGTAGTTTAAAGGGCATTAGGAAGAAACACTTGGGATTGCTTCTACATTACTATTGGAGGATTCATTATGGACAAATTCTTCTTGTCTGCTCATTTGTCCAGAAAATCTTCTCATCTTTTGTTCCCATTTACCTTGATTACTTGCACAATGTGTTTAAAGTACACAACGTCTGCTGTAATGAGCTGACACTACATTATTGTCCATCTAATGGGTTTTGTAAAAAACATTTTGCTGCAGTATTTAAGGAGAGTGAAGACACAGGTGTTGTGATGAAAATGCAAAAACATCAATAAACTGTGCTAAAAAGGTAAATATGCTATTACACTGAACATTAACAGCACGGATCACACAATCCAAAGTGTAAACAACTGAATGTGTTGTTTTAGTGTCTTCGCTGTGCTAAACCAACCTGACCTTTAGTATTTTAATGGATGATTTGCTCGTTCATGCATTCAGAGAAGCACAGCACAGATGTCTGAGAGCATTGAATGTACAGTATTTACCACTCCAAACAGTGAGGGAAAGATGTGCATACAGTACCAGATACCAGATACTTTATTTCATTCTATTTTTCTAACCAATCAAGTCTTGAAAAAAAATATTACAGGACTTGTTCATCTCCAAATACAGTAGTACCTCTGTTTCTTTATGGTTTTAGTATGATTTTGTTTTTGGGAGGAATCTTCATTCCAAACACATCTTGGTTTTTATATATATTCTCGGTTAAAAGGGGAACTGCACTTTTTTTAAATATTGCCTAATGTTCACCATCCTTATGAAAGACAAGAAGACAAAAGGTTTTGTTTTTTTCCACATTCTAACATATAAACATTGGCGTTTTTTTAGTGGCTAGCAATCCAGCTAATGGGAGGAATCCATTCTACCTCTAAATCAGTGGTTCTTCACCTGGGTTCGATCGAACCCTAGGGGTTCGGTGAGTCGGGCTCAGGGGTTCGACGGAGGTCAAAACACACCCGACTCATCGTGTAAATAAAAACTTCTCCCTATCAGCGTATTACGGATACGGCAACAGCAGAAGTCAGACTGATTTGCAGGTGTGTAATTTGTTGTGAGTTTATGCACTGTGTTGGTTTGGTTCTTTGAACAAGGTGATGTTCATGCACGGTTCATTTTGTGCACCAGTAAAAAAAACATGGTAACACTTTAGTATGGGGAACATATTCACCATTAATTAGTTGCTTATTAACATGCAAATTAGTAACATATTGGCTCTTAACTAGTCATTGTTAAGTACTTATTAATGCCTTATTCGGCATGGCCTTATTATAACCCTAACCCTCTAACCCTAACCCTAACCAAATAACTCAAAATTAAGTCTTTGTTACTTAGAATATGTTCCCCAAGTGTCCAAAAAACTCTAAATTAAATCTTTGTTACTTAGAATATGTTCCCCATACTAAAGTGTTACCAAAAACATATAACTTTGTCTTGAATTAGAAAAAGAAAAAACATTTTATTTTTGACTAAAGAAGGGTTCGGTGAATTATGAATTAAACTGGTGGGGTTCGGTACCTCCAACAAGGTTAAGAACCACTGCTCTAAATGCATTCAAAAACCGTCAACAATACTTCATTTACGTTCCGTAACCTGTATAATAACCAACCATTGTTATTGTAAGAGCAAACACAGTGGAACTATTTTTCTAGCATACTAACACATCGACGTGCGTCGGTATTAGCCGTAAACGCTAACTGCGGCAAGAGATAAGCCAGCTTCTACGTCAACACGAAATGCGATAGAACACCAGTTTGTACTGACTGAAAAACATGAACAATCATATTACAGTATCTGTAAAGTATTAGCCCACGTTTCATGTTTTGTTTGTACACATACTGTAGATAGATAGATAGATAGATAGTACTCTATTGATTCTTCAGGAGACTTTCCTCAGGAAAATTAAAATTCCAGCAGCAGTGTACAGAATTGAGATATAATTTAAAAAGTAAATAATAAATGTAGCTGGACAGTGTATGCATCGTCGTGTATGGTGGATGATGTGCTGCATGTATCATGACTTATTCCATGGACAGTTGTCCGATTGGTCGAGATGTTTCCAGTTGATTTGGGTAGGCAATCCATTTATTCGGCATAGCTTGCCTGAAAAGTTCCAGATTTGCAGCGTGACCATGTCGCACTCTCTCGGCTTCCATCTGCTCCAACCTCTCAGCCTTTTCTTCGTGCTCGCTTATGCATTTGTGCACTCAAAACTGATTAACAATAACTTTGTATTCCGCACAACTGGCAAGATAGGCCAAAACAATAGCAACCTTCATCTGGAACTGTATCGGCCGGGGCACGAACAATCTTTTCCTTAAGATTTAAAACTCCTTCCATCAATCCACACACCCTTATGAATGAACTCCAAGACTGTCACGTTGGGGTCGCATTTTGTGGTAGTTGTTTCCCCAAGATGCAGAAGGACGTCCGGAAACAACGTGCAGGTAAGAAAAATTATTTATTCCAATAATCATCAAGCCAAAATACGAACATACAAAATATGCCGATGGCACAGTAAACTAAGGCAAAGGCTTAAAAAAAAAACCGAGCTAACAAAAAGAGCAATTAACAAATAAGTCCAAAGAAAATGTCGTGTGTTGCCAATAAGACTGCCAGGCAGAGTGTGGCACAAGGCAGGAATAAATAGCTCTCTGATTAGTGACCAGAGCAGGTGAGCCTCCCAACCGCTAATCAGAGGCAGCTGAGGACAATCAGCACCCATGGTAACAAAGACAACAAATCAGGGTGCTGAAACAGAACTAAACAACTAAGGAAATATCAAACTAAACATGACCCAGGGAACGAATCATGACAGAGACATTCAAAAGTTTTGTTTCAATGGTTCGCCGTTTAAAAACTCCTTAGAAAAAACTCTAACTCGGTCTAGCTTTGCTTCGGACCTGGTTGCGTGCCGAGACCTTCTTGGTAGTAGCTTTGTGATCGTAGCGCAATCTAAGATCATTCTTGATGCTGTCTGCTATTTAACATCAGCATAGCCAGTAGAGACATAATATTTTAAATCCATGCCAATATTACAGCAGGTACTACAGAGCGAGGCTGGTAACTTGTAAGGATCTCCAGATCCCTAAAGTGACGTCAGTGGTCAACCGGAAAAGCAATGCATTAATGAAAGTACCGTATTTTTCGGAGTATAAGTCGCACCGGAGTATAAGTCGCACCTGCCAAAAATGCATAATAAAGAAGGAAAAAAACATATAAAAGTCGCACTGGAGCCCGGCCAAACTATGAAAAAAACTGCGACTTATAGTCCGAAAAATACGGTAAGTATTAGTAAAAATAAATAAGAACCCTCTGTGTACGAGACGCACATAGTCGCATTAAAGAGTGGGCATTGACAGGAAAACTTCACATGTAGGTGTGAAAATACAAAAAAACGAACTATTTGAGAAATTAGACTAATTTAGTGCTTGGAAACGTAGTGAATGATACCCGCAGCGTCTTTCTTATTTCCAGTCTTCTCCTTAATTTTGTATTGGTAGCTGTCACTGCAGAGAAGCTTGCTTCACACAGATAGGATGTTGAAAATGGTAGCAGGGTTTACAGTGCTCTTATGGCGATGTCAAGATATTCTCTCTTGATTTTCATCCAGTATACTGGCAGAGTTGTTGTCTTAAATGTGCATTTATGGTCACCATCATGTGCGGTCCTGCAGCAGCACATGCTCTTTATTTGCAAAAAGGTCGCAGATGTATTCATTCGCAGTTCGTGGGTCTTTAGTTGTTGGGAAGTAGCTCAAACTTTTGTAAAGGCAAAGGCAAAGGCAGCTGGGAGAGTACTGGCCCAGGTGACATGTCCTCCAACATCCCTGATAATGTTTGAGTGTCAAATATCCCTCTGTCCACTCGCCGCCCCCACAATTCTACAAACCCCGTTTCCATATGAGTTGGGAAATTGTGTTAGATGTAAATATAAACGGAATACAATGATTTGCAAATCTTTTTCAACCCATATTCAGCTGAATGCACTACATTTCCCATTCTTGCTTGATGTACAGCTTAAGTTGTTCAACAGTCCGGGAGTCTCCGTTGTGGTATTTTAGGCTTCAAAATGTGCCACACATTTTCAATAGGAGACAGGTCTGGACTACAGGCAGGCCAGTCGGGTACCTGCACTCTTTTACTATGAAGCCACGTTGATGTAACACGTGGCCTGGCATTGTCTTTCTGAAATAAGCAGGGGCGTCCATGGTAACGTTGCTTGGATGGCAACATATGTACCTTTCAGCATTAATGGCGCCTTCACAGATGTGTAAGTTACCCATGCCTTGTGCACTAATACACCCTCATACCATCACAGAGGCTGGCTTTTCAACTTTGCCCCTATAACAATCCGGATGGTTCTTTTCCTCTTTGGTCCGGAGGACACGACGTCCACAGTTTCCAAAAACAATTTGAAATGTGGACTCGTCAGACCACAGAACACTTTTCCATTTTGTATCAGTCCATCTTAGATGAGCTCAGGCCCAGCGAAGCCGACGACGTTTCTGGGTGTTGTTGATAAACGGTTTTCACCTTGCATAGGAGAGTTGTAACTTGCACTTACAGATGTAGCGACCAACTGTAGTTACTGACAGTGGGTTTCTGAAGTGTTCCTGAGCCCATGTGGTGATATCCTTTACACACTGATGTCGCTTGTTGAGGCAGTACAGCCTGAGGGATCGAAGGTCACGGGCTTAGCTGCTTACGTGCAGTGATTTCTCCAGATTCTCTGAACCCTTTGATGATATTACAGACCGTAGATGGTGAAATCCCTAAATTCCTTGCAATAGCTGGTTGAGAAAGGTTTTTCTTAAACTGTTCAACAATTTGCTCACGCATTTGTTGACAAAGCGGTGACCCTCGCTCCATCCTTGCTTGTGAATGACTGAGCATTTCATGGAATCTACTTTTATACCCAATCATGGCCCCCACCTGTTCCCAATTTGTCTGTTCACCTGTGGGATGTTCCAAATAAGTGTTTGATGAGCATTCCTCAACTTTATCAGTATTTATTGCCACCTTTCCCAACTTCTTTGTCACGTGTTGCTGGCATCAAATTCTAAAGTTAATGGTTATTTGCAAAGAAAAAAATGTTTATCAGTTAGAACATCAAATATGTTGTCTTTGCAGCATTATCAACTGAATATGGGTTGTAAATTATTTGCCAATCATTGTATTCCGTTTATATTTACATCCAACACGATTTCCCAACTCATATGGAAACGGGGTTTGTAGTTTGACTGTGAATGGAGCTATTTTATCTGCCAACTCGAGCACTGTTGAAAGTTTTCCTTGCAGTGACAATTTACGTTTGTTGAGCAGGTTGAATATGTTGCAAAGATAAGTGAGATTGGAGGCCCATTCCTTGTCACTAAAATGAGCCGTCAGCGGTGACGTTTTTTTCCAAGTGAAATCTCCGCAGCAGCTGTCTTGACTCAAACATTCTGGCCAGTGATCTCCCTTTGAATATCCATCTTATTTCAGTGTGTAAGAGAAGATGTTTGTGCTCGGCATCTATCTCCTCACAGAGCTGCTCAAACAGAGGAGAGTTGAGCGCATATGCTTTGATAAGGTTAATACCTTCAACATCCTTCAATATGCTGTGAAAATCAGCTGACATTTTTCCGCGAGCCAGCATTTCTCTGTGAATGACACAGTGCGAGGACTCACATTTAGGTGCAACCTCCTTAATCTGAGTTGTTGAACTCGGGAGCCGTCCGGTCATAGGAGCAGCTCCATCCGTCCACACAGCAAAAAAGCTTCAAAGTGCCTGATTTTAACCATCGTTATATACACCTGTCCATTTTCCTGTGACGTCACATAGTGATGCCGATACAAACAAACATGGCGGATAGAACAGCAAGTTTATAGCGACATTAGCTCGGATTCAGACTCGGATTTCAGCGGCTTAAGCGATTCAACAGATTACGCATGTAGTGAAACGGATGGTTGTAGTGTGGAGGCAGGTAGCGAAAACGAAATTGAAGAAGAAACTGAAGCTATTGAGCCATATCGGTTTGAACCGTATGCAAGCGAAACCGACGAAAACGACACGACAGCCAGCGACACGGGAAAAAGCGAGGACGAATTCGGCGATCGCCTTCTAACCAACGATTGGTATGTGCTTGTTTGGCATTAAAGGAAACTAACAACTATGAACTAGGTTTACAGCATATGAAATACATTTGGCAACAACATGCACTTTGAGAGTGCAGACAGCCCAGTTTTCATCAATTAATATATTCTGTAGACATACCCTCATCCGCTCTCTTTTCTTGGGGGTCTGGCGGCAGATTTCTTTGACTTTATCGTTGGAAATGCATCTGCTTTGAGTGTCGCAGGATATCCACACATTCTTGCCATCTCTGTCGTAGCATAGCTTTCGTCGGTAAAGTGTGCGGAACAAACGTCCAATTTCTTGCCACTTTTGCATCTTTTGGCCACTGGTGCAACTTGAATCTGTCCCTGTTCGTGTTGTTACACCCTCCGACAACACACCGACGAGGCATGATGTCTCCAAGGTACGGAAAACAGTCGAAAAAACGGAAAATAACAGAACTGATTTGACTCGGTGTTTGTAATGTGTTTGAGAAAATGGCGGATTGCTTCCCGATGTGACGTCACGTTGTGATGTCATCGCTCCGAGAGCGAATAATAGAAAGGCGTTTAATTCGCCAAAATTCACCCATTTAGAGTTCGGAAATCGGTTAAAAAAATATATGGTCTTTTTTCTGCAACATCAAGGTATATATTGACGCTTACATAGGTCTGGTGATAATGTTCCCCTTTAACAGAAAAATAGTTCAAAAGGGTAGAGTGAGTCTGAAAGTTGGTGGATTTTCTGGATGTGTAGAGTTGAATATCATTGGTGTAACAGTGGAATCGAAGACAGTGGCAATGGGTATCTGACCGTGGGGAGGAGGTAGAATATGAACAGAAGAGGACCAAGTACCAAACCCTAAGGCAGTGTTTTTCAACCACTGTGCCGCCGCACACTAGTGTACCGTGAGATATTGTTTGGTTTGCCATGGGAAATTATGCAATTTCACCTAATTGGTCGGAAAATAATTTTTTGCAAACCAATAATTATAATCCGCAAACAATGTGCCGTTGTAGAGTGTCTGTGTTGTCTGGAGATCAGCAGACTAACCATGCAATACTCTTCCGTACCAGTAGGTGGCAGCAGGTAGCTCATTGCTTTGTAAGCCTACTTTGAGATAAGAGAATTAATGATGGTTATGGTTTGAAGTCATATCGAACAATTGCGTCAGGTATTTGATGAGAATGACTTTATATTGTCAATATAGGCTATTGAATTTCGTATTTAACATTTTCTGCTGGTGGTGTCTGTCATGTATTGGTAACTCGGGTCACAGGACAATACCGGAACCATAAGGGGAACTTAAGGGCGGGAGACACAGGATATGATGACATGTGTTGGACACCTGGAAGTGGAAAAAGTAAGAGCGGGAATAAAAGACAGAAAAAGACAATACGCTTTCTTTTGGTGTATTTTTAAGCTTAGATTGCTAATAAGTGAACTAATAAGTGAAACGTTTGACACACAACAATGGCGACGAGGATGGAATAGTGTCTCCCTGGATTTTTTCAATAAAAAAATGTGCCTTGGCTCAAAAAAGGTTGAAAAACACTGCCCTAAGGAACGCCTTGGTACAGGGGAGCAGTTATTTAAAAAGATGAACTGTTTCCCATCCATGAGATAGGATGTCATTTAGGTGAGGGCGTCATCCGTGATGTGGAAACAATATTTTAGGCGGAAGAGCAGGATAGAATGGTTAATTAAGTATCAGGATGGAGAGTGGGCCGTAGTCTGAAGAGTGGAGAAGGTTCTTTGTGACCATGAGGAGGGCAGCTTCGGTGCTATGGGAACTACATAAACCGGTTTGAAATTGTTCGTAGAGTTTGTTGTTCGTGAGATGGGTCTTGATTTGGGTGGCAACAACACGTACAAGGATCTTGGAAAGGAAACGGAGGTTTGATATACGTTGAAAGTTTTTGTGATCATTAGGATTGAGTCCAGGTTTCTTAAAAAGACCTAATAGGCAAAACCAACTCTTCTTACCTATTGCTATCTGCTGTAGTGTATTTAAAATCTACATAAGTCCTAAAAACTTGAAATTAAAATGTGGAGGCATAGCCGAGATAGTAATAAACAATCTTGATTTCCGTCATTCAACTTCAAAACGAGCCCGTTCTGGATTTTTGCCTGGTGTGACGTCATCGGATGAGCCACATATGGTACATTTTTACCCATAGGGCTTTGCGCGTGTCTGATATTGTAGTCCACAACTGTAATCAATAAGCTCCCTCTTTTTCTCTATGCTCTTGTTGTGGGGATGCCTGGCTCGTACATGGACAAGCGTACTCATCCTCCACTGTTGGAATGTCTAATACAAAGCAGCATGTAGTTTGGACATAAACTGCTATTAGGCTCGCTCTGGAAGTGATAAAAACTACAACCAAGATGAAGGGGAAAAGATGCAGTCAAAGCAAGCGTACGTAAATAGGACCGCTAACAAAACGGTGCATTCTGAGTAAACTGTCAGAAAACATCTTAAAAAAACTATCTGTAAAACATAATCTTTGCAAAATTTTGACCAAAGAACCATTACATGTTATGTAGGCCTCAAGAAAGTTTTTTTAAATGTAGAAAAATATCATAATATGACCCCTTTAAAGATGGGGGTAATGGGAGACAGTTTATTAGATGCAGGGACAGTGGAGGAACTAAGAAAGGAGTGTATAACTGGTGATCATTTGGGAAATGGTGGGGAAGTAAAGTTCAAGCAGGGAGAATTGTATGGCGTCTAAAATGCAAGTGGAGGCTTTCAAAGAAGTGATGGGATGGATCCAAATTTGGAGAGAGAAAGAGTTCTAAGGGGAGTAGAGGGGAGGGAGGAAACATGGGAAGAAGGCAGTGTGGATAGAAAGTTGTAGATGGAGTCAATTTTCAATTGGAAGAACGAGAGGATGGAGTTGCATTTGTTGAAGAAGGTACAGGAATGCTTGAAGATGAACTGTGAATCCAGTTTTTTTCTAAAGTGTTTCGAGCTGGTGTTTTTGTGCTTTAAGCTGGTGGAGGTCGGGGGTGAACCAGTAGCCCAAGACCTCCAAGGATATTGGTGAGGATGGAACTGTGGTCATGGTAAACCTGAGTGAGGCTGCGAAGCCTTGTGGCAGGATGAATTTGATGTTTCCGAAAGATATGGTGCTTTTCTTTGGGGATAGGGTTGAGAAGGTGGATATTAAAAACTATGGCCAGGTGGTCAGAAATGGGGAGGTTGATGCCGGTGAGTTGTTGAATGGTGATACAGGTGGTCAGCGGTCATTTTGCCATACATCATTTTCACTTTTTTTACAGTCTAATCATTCACAATCATTATGAAAGACATGACGACGGATGGAATTAAAAAAAAAACGCATTCTAAAAATTAAAAACATTTAAATAAAAGTCCGCTTACAGCAGAGCCAATGAGAGGTCCTCTATTCCGCCCATAAAATCCATGTATTAACATTCTTAACACCCTCCTGTTCAATCACAAAGAGGGGGATGTAGGTCCTTTGCGATCATCTCGACAATGCTCCTTGTGATATCCATAGTTCTTGATGAATCATCGAGGTGAAATTACAAAAATAATTACCATAATTAAATGTATAACCTAACCCTATGCAACCTAAATAGGAATACTAATCTTCCTTCAACAGATACACAAAAAGGTTATTATATTTTGCCTTATTCATACCGTACTTTAGATTTGAGGGAGGCTGGAAATCATAATATATAGTGAGTTTATATTTTTGAGTTCCAGTAAAACAATTAAGATTTATTTCAACTGACTGAATTTTTGATTGATTGATTGAGACTTTTATTAGTAGGTTGCACAGTGAAGTACATATTCCGTACAATTGACCACTAAATGGTAACACCCGAATAAGTTTTTTAACTTGTTTAAGTCGGGGTCCACTTAAATTGATTCATGATACAGATATATACTATCAGATATATACTATCATCATAATACAGTCATCACACAAGATAATCACATTGAATTATTTACATTATTTACAATCCGGGGTGTAGAGGGGGGTGGGGGGGTATAGGTTTGGTTGTTATCATCAGTCATCAACAATTGAGAACAGAGAAATGGATATCGGAACAGTGTAGGTATGACTTGGTAGGATATGGACAGCAAGTAGTGGGCAGAGAGAGAGAGAGAGATCAGAAGGCATAAGAAAAAGTATCTGCATTTGATTGTTTACATTTGATTATTAACAATCCGGGGAGGGTGTTAGTTTAGGGTTGTAGCTGCCTGGAGGTGAACTTTTATTGCGGTTTTGAAGGAGGATAGAGATGCACTTTCTTTTATACCTGTTGGGAGCGCATTCCACATTGATGTGGCATAGAAAGATAATGAGTTAAGACCTTTGTTAGTTCGGAATCTGGGTTTAACGTGGTTAGTGCAGCTCCCCCTGGTGTTGTGGTTATGGCGGTCATTTACGTTAAGGAAATACTTTGACATGTACTTCGGTATCAGGGAGGTGTAGCGGATTGTATAGACCAGGCTCAGTGCAAGTTGTTTTACTCTGTCCTCCACCCTGAGCCAGCCCACTTTGGAGAAGAGAAATAATGATAACAGTTTAATCTTTCTGCTAAATTACCCTCCTGACCACCAATAACACTTTGAAAAACAACATTAATACATTAAACATGAAATAATTACTTTCACTTATTGCTACCTGGATATCGTTGAGGCTTTTGAAAGGCCTCTGTCAGTGATGTCTGTCTCTGTGCCAGGGGTCCGGTTTGGGAACCCCTCCTGCTCCTTACGTTTGCTTTGCAGCTCAGCATTTACGTTTAGGTATACAGCTTTTAAGTGCTTGTGCATGTTTGTAGTGTTAGCACAGTGTCATATAGCTTTACTCCATACATCACAGCTAAGAGTTTCTCTGTCTGACATTGTCAAATAGCTCCACACAGCACTCCTCTTCCTCTCCGCCATCTCACCAGTCAGTTCTGCTTTGACTGGCAAACTGTGAAGAAATCTGAGTGTTTGTTTTAACTATAATATAGAAGAGAAACTACAATTCAAATATCGATCTCATCACGCTAGTATCAATCCGATACCAATACTCACTTTGGTATCGATATTATCGATACTTGGATCGATCCGTTCACCCCAAGCCGGCGTTTTAAGTGGTCGTTATGACATTGTTTAGTTCGGGAGAGTGCGGGTGAGTGTTTCTGGGACGAATGAGCGGTCCCCGGAAACATGATTTCCTCAAACAGTTCTTCTCCTGAGCCTCACAATGAACGCATTTCAGTCACATTGATGTCAATTTCCACAATAGCCCACATTTAACATTAGATCCTGTTTTTATTGGCCAATTCCATGATTCTGTTCACGATTCTGTTAACTCCGAAGTTACAGAGCCGTACGCTGTAGTTGTTTGTAGTACATTGTATTGTAGTGTTTTGCATACACTATTTCTTGTCTGAAAGTTTTTTTTTTTTTTTAAAGGAGAACGGCCCTTTTTTTGAAATGTCTTTTTTTGGGCTAATATCATTCACAATCATTATGAAAGACAAGACGACAAAGGTATTTAAAAAAAAATGCATTCTAACTTTTAAATAAATGTAAATAAAAGTCTGCGTACAATAGAAATTCAACAGTTTATATTAAACATGCTTCACTGATGAAAGTATTTGGCGAGTGCTGTTTTGTCCTACTAATTTTGGCAGTCCTTGAACTTACTGTAGTTTGTGTCAGGACTTGATCTTGGGAGTTTACTTTTCCAGGATGCAACGGAAAGTTGGCACGGGCGAGACGGGAATTAAGGTACATGATTTATTATTATCAAAAAAAAGGAATAAATGAAAGCGCGCACAGTGGCGGAGAACAAACTATGAAAAACAAAAAGACTATAAACATGGAACCAAAACTTACTTTGACAAGGGACATGAAGCAGGATCTTAGAGGAATGGACAGAGCATAAATGTGGTGTGTCGTCAGGACGAACAACAGAAAATGAAAAGCTTAAATAACACAGACATGATTAACGAAAACAGGTGCGTGACTCAAAACGTGAAACCGGTGCGTGACGTGACAGGTGAAAACTAATGGTTGCTATGGTGACAAACAAGAGTGTACAATGAGTCCAATTGTGGAACAGGTGAAACTAATGGGTAATCATGCAAACAAGACAAGGGAGTGAAAAGCCAGAAACTAAACAAAACATGACTAAGACAAAACATGATTACACAGACATGACAGAACCCCCCCCCCCTTACGGACAGATCCCAGATGTCCAAGAAAAAACTTAACAAGAGTCATGGGAGGGCGGGAGGGGGACATGGCGGTGGGTCGCCAGCCCAAGTGGCCCCGAATCCATCGAGGCATAGTCATGTGGCGGCGGCGAGTGGAACGCCGCTGCAGCAGGCGAGATGGGCGACCCGGGACGGGCCACATCCGTGGCCGACTGGGAGGTGGGCGCACTTGGCGTGGCGGGCGACCAGGTAGCGGCCATATCCGTGGCCGACGAGGAGGCAGGCGCGTCGTCAACTTGGCAGGCGTGGCAGCTCGGCGTGGCAAGTCAGGCGGCGAAGCTCGGCGTGACGCGTCCAGCGGCGAAGCTCGGTGTGGGTCTTGGCATGGCGGGTCTTGGTCTAGGCATGGCGGGTCTTGGTCTTGGCATGGCAGGTCTTGGTCTTGGTCTTGGCATGGCGGGTCTTGGCATGGTGGGTCTTGGTCTTGGCATGGCGGGTCTTGGTCTTGGTCTTGGTGTGGGTCTTGGTCTTGGTCTTGGTGTGGGTCTTGGTCTTGGCATGGCGGGTCTTGGTCTTGGCATGGCGGGTCTTGGCGTCTTGGAGCTGCGACTGGCGGCACTTGGCGTCTTGGAGCTGCGACTGGCGGCACTTGGCGTCTTGGAGCTGCGACTGGCGGCACTTGGCGTCGTGGGTCTTGGTCTTGGACTTGGCGTGGAGGGTCTTGGTCTTGGCGTGGAGGGTCTTAGTCTTGGCGTGGAGTGTCTTGGTCTTGGACTTGGCGTGGAGGGTCTTGGTCTTGGCGTGGAGGGTCTTGGTCTTGGCGTGGAGGGTCTGGTGCTAGCCGTGGAGCAGCTACAGGTGCTAGCCGTGGAGCAGCTACAGGTGCTAGCCGTGGAGCAGCTACAGGTGCTAGCCTTGGAGCAGCTAGCCGTGGTGCTAGCCTTGGAACAGGTGGAGGTGGACTAGCTGGGGGTTGCGGCTTGGCAGGTCGGAAGACTGGTGAGGGCGGTCGTGCTGGAGGCTGTGGCTTGACGGGTCGGAAGACTGGTGATGGCGGTCGTGCTGGAGGCTGTGGCTTGACAGGTCGGAAGACTGGTGGTGGCGGCCGTGAGGGAGGCTGTGGCTTGACATGGTGATGCAGAGCCACCCCACCTACACAGCTCCCGACCCCAGCCCCCCCCCCCCCACCCCCCCTCAAGGGGCGGATACCAGACGCGCTCCCTGCGGTCTGGAACTCTCTGTAGGGGTGGGCGGGGGAGGGAAAAAATTTCCCCTTTATTTTGGCCACAATATTTTTCTTTATCCCCCACCTGGGGTTGTGTGGGTGGAAAAAAAGAAAAAAATTGTGACGGGGGCGGGACTTGAGTCTTGGGGGGCGGGGCATGAGTCTTGGGGGGGCGGGGCATGAAATTGGGATGGCTGTGACTGACTAGACCTGATTTCTAAAAACATGTTTTGATAATGTTTTATCAAAGACATGGCATTAGAGTTTTTAGCTGGAGGCGGGTGATTTAAAGAAAAAGTATTGAAAAAAAAATCCTGGTCTGTGATGTCATCATGGGGAAGCCGGGCAGACTGCTGCTTGCTTCCGCCCGGAGGGGGCGGGGCTTGTGGGAGCGGCGTGTCCTGCTGGCTCGAGGAAGTTTTTCCCTGTCCTTGGCGACGTTTCCGGGACGGAGCGACGCGCCGATCGGCACCAGCTTGCCTCCATTCCCCCACATCATCCCCCTGCGCTCCCTGGGGGAATAGCGAAGCGTCTCGGCTTCCATGGCGCGCAGGACCTCCCACGTTCCTTTGTCCAATCTATCCAACTCGGCCAACTTAGGTGCGGAAAAGCGGGTCTGCTGACGACCTACTGTCAGGACTTGATCTTGGGAGTTTGCTTTTCCAGGATGCAACGGAAAGTTGGCACGGGCGAGACGGGAATTAAGGTACATGATTTATTATTATCAAAAAAAAGGAATAAATGAAAGCGCGCACAGTGGCGGAGAACAAACTATGAAAAACAAAAAGACTATAAACATGGAACCAAAACTTACTTTGACAAGGGACATGAAGCAGGATCTTAGAGGAATGGACAGAGCATAAATGTGGTGTGTCGTCAGGACGAACAACAGAAAATGAAAAGCTTAAATAACACAGACATGATTAACGAAAACAGGTGCGTGACTCAAAACGTGAAACAGGTGCGTGACGTGACAGGTGAAAACTAATGGTTGCTATGGTGACAAACAAGAGTGTACAATGAGTCCAAACGTGGAACAGGTGAAACTAATGGGTAATCATGCAAACAAGACAAGGGAATGAAAAGCCAGAAACTAAACAAAACATGACTAAGACAAAACATGATTACACAGACATGACAGTTTGTTTACATGTACAACTCTCTCCAACGCTGCCAAAGAAAGACGTGTTTTATGCCACTCCTTCTTTGTCTCATTTTGTCCACCAAACCTTTTATGCTGTGCGTGAATGCACATACATGAGCTTTGTTGACGTTATTGACTTGTTGGACTGCTAATCATGCATATTTGGTCAGTGCATGACTGGAAGCTAATCGATGCTAACATGCAACTTAGGCTAGCTGTATGTACATATTGCATCATTATGCCTCGTTTGTAAGTATATTTGAGCTCACTTAAGTTCCTTTACTCATGTCCTCGGTGTGTTTAATTTATATTTGCATGTCTCATGACACATTATTTGTATGTAATATTGGCTGTGTCACGCCAAATTTCTTCCCCCTACAACCCCCCCCCCCCCCCTATTTACTTCCGGGGTCATTTTCTTTTACGTCATTTCCTCTTAGGTCATTGACAGCGATCGATGACACTTCGGCTTTGACTGCCCGTCGCTGGAAGGATACTTGTTTTTTTTTTTTTTTTATAATATAGCATTAACAAAACGTCTGTATAAATCGGACAAATTAACTTGAGGATATTCCTGACTGCACATTTGACGGAGAATTAAACGATTTTTGATTCGTTTTCCACGGGTCAACACTACTTCAGGGTTAATTTTTCTTTCAGACGGATGGGTTTTAGGTTGATATTGTTGGCAAACACGATGTACTGAGATTCACTCTAACTTCGAGTAAGAACATACCTTTACTGTATGCGGCTGGTCCGTGGTAGCCCAGTATTGAGACGTGAGTAGGAGCAGTTTTTAGCAAATAATAAAAATAATTGCCAACAACCCCGATAATAACTCTGGCATGACTTTGAATTCTCTACAATTATAAACTTTGCCCTCCGTGTCAAGTCACTTTCCGTAATGAGCCAATTATCAGTTGAGGTATAATTGAAGCTGCCTAATAATAAGTACCGTATTTTTCGGAGTATAAGTCGCACCGGAGTATAAGTTGCACCTGCCGAAAATGGATAATAAAGAAGGAAAAAAACATATATAAATCGCACTGGAGCCCGGCCAAACTATGAAAAAAACTGCGACTTATAGTCCGAAAAATACGGTATATGCCCAATTGTTTGTCTATAATGTAAATAGCACTGCACATATGTACCTCAGTGAAGTCAGATGACCCGTGGTCAGACAAACGACAATATTTAGAATAAGAACATAAAAATAAAGAAAAACCTTGGGTATTTCTTCAAGACTTTAAAATGAGGCAAAAAACTGCAATGTAAAATGATTTTTTTATTGTTTACAAATTTTTTGTTCCAAACATTGTTAAAGTACAGACATTTAACAGTATTATATATTAATTCATATTTTTTGCCCGTTACCACGAAGACAGAAGTTCCCAGCAGCGGCCCTTACACCCCGCCTGGAATTTTTCTAAGCCTGCTGGTGTTTGACATAAGTCCCCTGGGAAAGATAAAGACAAATGTCATTCAGTGACACCACCATTTTCAGGAGATTTGGATTCTATCGATCGCTGTCAATGACGTAAGAGGAAATGACGTAAGTAAGAGGAAATGACGTAAGAGGAAATGACCCCTGAAGTAAATGGGGGAGGGAGGTTTTTGTAAGGGGAAGAAATTTGGCGTGACAGCTGCATTTCTGGTGATTGTTTGTGTGCCGTTATAGACCACATAAAACGTTACTCAGCATGCAAAGATTGTAATAAATCCATTAAAATAAGAAAGCCTGCAGTTTCCTTTAACTTGGACACACACATCTATGCTTTTGGCCATTCAAAGCCAGTCATTTCTAGGAGTTATCTCACCCTCTGAGAAGCCTCCATGTTACTAATGTTTTCAAATGTTGTAAAAACGTGTAGAATAAATATTACATTCCAACATTTCTGACAACAAAGATTTGTGTCAGCCTGCGACACATAGTCATGCGGCCGTAATCTGACAAGTTGGTCAATTTACAGCCAATTTAAACCCGTGAATGGTGAAAAAGACACGGAAAGATGTTTGGTTCCACCCCCTTTTTCTTCGCGAGGATTATGAGTCATTCCTCATCCAAACGGGAATATAACAAGATTCTATCAGTCGGCATCCTAATGACAGCAGATATTGTACAGTAAGTGATGTCTTCTTATGTTTGTTGGCTCTCATGAAGTCTGCAGTGAGTAGTAATCAGTGATGTTGTCGAAGAATAAAAAAAATGTTTTAAAATTTATTGCGCCACCCTATGCTTGGCCAAAATATGTAAAAAAATACATCGTATTATAAATACGCCTGTTATTATGCTATATACTGTATATACTTATAGCATGTACATAAAACCTTACTGGAGGTGTTTGGATGTTTTTTTAAGGGCATTATAGACAGAATAGAGCGACTCCCATTAACTCCATTGTAAGCAGACTTTTGATGGCATGTATTTACTATTTAGAATTCATTAAAAAAAAACATACCGTATTTTCCACACTATAAGGCGCACCCAAAAACCTCCAATTTTCTCAAAAGCTGACAGTGCGCCTTATAATCCGGTGCACCTTATATATGGACCAACATTGAGCCACAACAGGTCTCGCAACTACGGGATGCACAACGTAACCCCGGCCTCTACTGTAGCGTCTATTCTGTGCGCCTTATAATGCGGTGCACCTTATAATGCGGTTCGCCTTATATATGAACAACGTTTTAAAATAGGCGGTTCATTGAAGGTGTGCCTTATAATCTGGTGCGCCTTATAGTGCGGAAAACACGGTATGTGTTTTTGTCTTACATAAGGATTGTGAATGATCAGCAAAATCCCCCAAAAGTGCTATTCTCTTTATGCATGTTACAATTAATTGTGGTGTTTTGGGAGGGCTGAGCACTGATTACATTGATTTCAATTAATCTCAATGATCGACGCTGTTTCCCAAGACAAGTTTTTTGTGGTACAAAATGTGTCATACAACCAACTGAAACGGTATCCCGAGGTACTATTGTTTTGGTAAAAGTAATGTTAAATGTTCATTTATCCACCTGATTTGTTTTGTATTGTTTTCTGCATGCAAGTTTATTTATTTTTTCTCCATGAAGTGTTTTTTGTTAACATTTTGGGGTGTGTGGAGAAACACATATGATTTGCATTGTTTTCTATGAGAACAATTCTTTAAGTTTTCATGCAATTTGGTTTTTAAAAACAGATGCTTTCGATCAGATTAATAATGAAAACCGAGTTACATCTGTAACAGTTCTTTTTTATTTAATTGTCACAATCCTTATGAGAGACAAGAACACATGTTTTTTTGTGTGCTTTATAATGTAATATTGTCATAATCATCCCGTTCCAAGTGGCTAGCAATGCAGCTAATGGAAACATCTGCCTCTAAATCACTTTAAAAATGCATCCAAAAACCGGCAACAATACTTAATTTATGTTCCGTAACCGTACAATAACTAATCTGGAGCGTTATGTTAATATAAGAGCAAACACCGAGGTACATTTTTTCTAGCGTAGTAACACATCACTCTGCGACGGCTTGCGACGGTATTAGCTGTAAGCTAGCTTCTGCGTCAACAGCTGGATGGCTTTTGAGTTTATAATGCATAACAAAATGTGATAGGACACAAATCTGTACTGACTGAAACACATTAACAATCATATTACAGTATCTGTAAAGTATTAGCCCACATTTCATGTTTTGTTTGTACACAACTAGCTCGACAGCCGATGTACTGTAGATGTACTAACAAGCATGATGTGCTGCAAGTGTCACGATCAATATTATAGTGACTTACTCGATGGACATTTGTACAATTTGTCCAGCTGGCCGAGGACATTTTTTCCAGTTTATTTTGGGTAAGCATTCCATTACTGTTGGCATAGCTTGCCAGTTTCTCTTTAAACTTGGAAGCATATACAACCAAAACAACCCAAGTGAGGTACTTGACCTCAATCTACCTGAGGAGATTTCTCATTCACTTTTAAGTGCTGTTTAGACCAGTGGTCCCCAACTGGGTACCGGTCCGTGGATCGATTGGTACTGGGCCGCATAAGAAATATATATATATATATATATATATATATATATATATATATATATATATATATATATATATATATATATATATATATATATGTCTTAATAAGGTAATCCAAAAAATAGTGCTCGATACCGTAGTATTTTTCCCACACATACATATATTGCGCTCTACTACGGTATCGAGCACTATTTTTTGGATAACCTTATTAAGACATATACTCCGCTCCAAATTGACATTTCTTGAGCACTGTACGACGATCAGAAATGGAAAAATTCAACATCGACTACTCCACGAAGAACATTCCCATACCCGCGCAGAATGACTACAAGCTAAGGCTCATAGAAAAGACGGAACACTTCCTAAGAAGGATGCGGTGGAAAGCACATTTTTTCCTCCACCCTGAAACAAAAGGAACGCAAAAGAAAACTTACGGATTCAAATCTACCAAGAACCCACCCACAGTTGAGGAACTAAAGGATTTTGAGAACGACATGCTCAAAATGATACAATCAGTCAAATTCAAGCCAATCCGCAACCCACTCCTCACCAAGCTGAAAAATGACAAGGAGCGCATCAAGAAAGTAAACAACCTCATCATAGCTGCCGATAAAACCACAAACTTCTACAGAATGGACATACCAGAACACCACACCTTACTGGACAGAAGCATCACCAAATCATACAAAAAAGCGCAACCTAACACCTTACAGAACATCCACCTGGAAAATAAAAGGATCGCGGCTGAACTGGACATTGAGGACAGGGTGGACGCCACAGCCAACAAGGAAGCCTTCATCACATTGAAGGACCACAAACCCAACTTCGCAAATAACCCAACATGCCGACTAATAAACCCAACTAAATCTGAAATAGGAAAAATCAGCAAAATAATCCTGGACAGAGTCAACACAAAAATCAAGGACAAAACACCACTCAACCAATGGAGAAATACAGCAGCAGTAATCAAATGGTTCAACAACATCCAAGACAAACAACAGCACAACTTTATCTCCTTTGATATCGAGGAATTTTACCCTTCCATCACGCAAGACCTACTGACTCAAGCACTAGACTTCTCCTCAGACTACGACTCAATCACAGGCAACGAAAGAAACATCATCATCCACGCAAAAAACTCCATTCTCATCCACAACAGTACACCATGGCAAAAAAAGAACAATGCAACATTTGACGTCACTATGGGAAGTTTTGACGGAGCAGAAACGTGTGAACTCGTTGGGAGTTTCCTCCTCTCCCAGCTCGCTAGCCTCAATCTGAACCTTGGTATTTACCGTGATGACGGACTGGCAGTGTGTCGCGCCTCGCCAAGGAGCAGCGAGAATACCAAGAAGCGCATATGCCAAATTTTCAAAGAGAACGGCCTACGGATCACGATTGAAGCCAACAAGCAAACCGTCAACTTCCTTGACGTCACTTTCAACCTGAGAAATAACAGCTACCAACCATTCACGAAACCCAACACAACACTCCAATACGTGCACCATGACAGCAACCACCCACCCACCACCACGAAAAGAATACCTACCGGAATCAATAAAAGGCTATCGATGCTGTCATCTAGCAAAGCTGAATTTGACCAAGCAACCCCCCCCCCCGTACTGAAAGCGGATACAATTTCACCCTCACCTATGAACCCACGCCAGGAAACCAGCCAAAAAAGAACAGAAAACGAAACGACATCATCTGGTACAACCCCCCATACAGCAAAAACGTCTCAACTATCATTGGACACAAATTCCTCAATCTGATTGACAAACACTTTCCCAAAGACAACACCCTAAGAAAAGTATTCAACAAGAACAACATTAAATTGAGCTACAGCTGCATGAACAATATACGACAAATCATCTCAAACCACAACAAAACAATTGCAAATGAGCCGTCGGCCCCCAGACAGAGCGACTCCAAAACCAACAAAGGCTGTAACTGTCGAAAGAAACCTGATTGCCCTCTCAACGGGGGGTGCTTACAAACATCAGTTGTCTACCAATCTAAGGTAATACGCAAGGACATTAACACATCCGACACATATGTAGGATTAACCGAGGGAGAATTCAAAACCAGATGGAACAATCACAAGGCTTCTTTCAGGAACAAAAACCTGCGAAATACCACAGAACTCAGCAAACACATTTGGGACCTCAAAGACAATAATGTTGAATATTCAATAACATGGCAACTTCTTGCATCCAGCACACCTTATAATAGTGGTAATAAAAGATGCAACCTATGCTTGAAAGAGAAACTGTTTATTATTTACCGTCCAGACCTGTCATCCCTCAACAAGCGCAGCGAAATTGTAACAGCATGCCGCCATAGACGGAAACACCTCCTAGGTAACACATGAGCCAATCACCACGCCCCTAGGCCAGCCTGTACCCACCCACTCTGTGCCCTATATAAACCATGGTATGCGAATGCCCCCATTAAAATCTCCTGATGATTGAGGGTACCCCCCCTCATGAAACAGGCCTGTAGAGATGAAATAGTCTTGTGATTTTTTTCCCACACATACATATATATATATATATATATATATATATATATATATACATATATATATATAAATATCCATCCATTTTCTACCGCTTATTCCCTTTGGGGTCGCGGGGTCGCTGGAGCCTATCTCAGCTACAATCGGGCGGAAGGCGGTGTACACCCTGGACAAGATATATATATTTTTTTATTTTTTATTTTTTTATTAAATCAACATAAAAAACACAAGATACACTTACAATTAGTGCACCAACCCAAAAAAACTCCCTCCCCCAAAACTCATTCACACTCATTCGCACAAAAGGGTTGTTTCTTTCTGTTATTAATATTTATTGTTCCTACATTATATATAAATATAGATCAATACAGTCTGCAGGGATACAGTCCGTAAGCACGCATGATTGTATTTTATAATGACAAAAAAATAATAATAATTAACTCAAATTTTCAAGCGTTGACCGGTCCGCAGTTACGAAAAGGTTGGGGACCACTCGTTTAGACTACAATGGTATCTCAAAGAATGAAACACTAAACTTACAGATGTGGATACATTACACGAAACACACGTAGTATAACCAGATCTCATTAGTTTGTGCAGGTCTACCCACTAATAGTTAAATTCCTAAAGCAGAACACTATCTCACTGAGTCCTTTTGGGTTTTTACACAACTTAATAGGTTAATTCCCCTTTACTCACCCTTTCCCTCTAATTGTCATTCTTATCTGGACACCCAGGTGTATAAGCTGGGTCCTAGTTATCTGTGGTACGTTTGTAATGGTGGACTTTGTTGTGTGCTCAGTCACCCTGCTGTTTAACAGATGCTGGGCTTTATCTGAGGCAGATTGTGGTTATATAGAGTTGTAAGAAACACTGATCTCCTGGGTAAATGCATACGGCGCAAGCAGCTTAAGTCCATGATTAACAAATCGTATGCTTTTGTTCTTTCACTGCAACCTCTGTGTATGTCTATGTAGTTCACTATTTTTACAACCAGAGCAGGGATAATTACTCATTTGGGGAATACATATGATCCAGCAAGTTACTTCTTCACAAGGCCTTAGGCACTTTTTTAATGTCACACATAATGAAGATTAGTAAAGATTTTGGAATAATTTGCCATGCTTGCTTAATAACAATCTAACCCAGGGGTCTCCGAACTACAACCCAGGAGCTTGCAAGCGTCATGTCCAGCCGCTCAGGCAATTCATACTGTTGATGTACAAAACCCAAAACCAGTGAAGTCGGCACGTTGTGTCATTCGTAAATAAAAACAGAATACAATGATTCACAAATCCTTTTCAACTTAGTTTCAATTGAATAAACTACAAAGACAATTATTTATTGTTCAAACTGACAAACGTAATTTTTTCTTTGCAAATAATCATTAACTTAGAATTTAATGGCAGCAACACATTGCTAAAATGTTGGCACAGGGGCATTTTTACCACTGTGTTACATGGCCCTTCCTTTGAACAACACTCAGTAAACGTTTGGGAACTGAGGAGACCAATATTTGAAGCTTTTCAGGTGGAATTCTTTCCCATTCTTGCTTGATGTACAGCTTAAGTTGTTCAACAGTCCGGGGTCTCCGTTGTGGTATTTTAGGCTTCTAATTGCGGCACGCATTTTCAATGGGGGACAGGTCTGGACTACAGGCAGGCCAGTCTAGTACCCGCACTCTTTTACTATGAAGTCACGCTGTTGTGTGGCTTGGCATTGTCTTGCTGAAATAAGCAGCGGCGTCCATGATAACGTTGCTTGGATGGCAACATATGTTGCTCCAAAACCTGTATGTACCTTTCAGCATTAATGGTGCCTTCACAGATGTGTAAGTTACCCATGCTTTGGGCTCTAATATGTTTGTACACCCCCATACCATCACAGATGCTGGCTTTGGAACTTTGCGCATACAACAATCCGGATGGTTCTTGTCCTCTTTGTTCCGGGGCACACGATGTCCACAGTTTCCAAAAACAATTTGAAATGTGGACTCGTCAGACCACAAAACACTTTTACACGAAGCCGGCGGCGTTTCTGGGTGTTGTTGATAAATGGCTTTCGCTTTGCATATTAGAGTTTTAATTTGCACTTACAGATGTAGCGACAAACTGTAGTTACTGAAAGTGGTTTCTGAAAGTGTTCCTGAGCCCACGTGGTGATATCCTTTACACACTGATGTTGCTTTTTGATGCAGTACCGCCTGAGGGATCGAAGGTCCGTAATATCATTGCTTATGTACAGTGATTCCTCCAAATTCTCTGAACCTTTTGATGACATTACGGACTGTATATGGTGAACTCCCTAAATTCCTTGGAATAGGTTGTTGAGAAATGTTGGGGGTGATTTTTCTGGCTGGCTGAATTATTGTGTAAATTATTTTATAACATGTTCTGGTCGAGTCCTCAATTACAGAATAATTATGAGGCTCAATATGTATTAATAATAGAGAGGGTTATTGTCATGCAGCAATATGAAGCCACCCCACCTGAAAATTATCTGTCTAGGGTACAATTATTAATGATAAAAAGGTATACTTATCTGCGATTATCGCAATTAATTAATTTTGAGTTAACTATGAACAAAATATGATTAATCACGGGTAAAGATTTCATCTAATATACCGAAAATATTGTGTGAATACAAGAACATTTTAAAGTATACAATTAATCACAGTTAAATATTTTATTTGTTTGACAGCCCTAATATATATATATATATATATATATATATATATATATATATATATATATATATATATATATATATATATATATATATATATATATGTATATATATATCCATCCATTTTCTACCGCTTGTCCCTTTTTTGGGGTATATATATATATATATAAAGACCAACGGGCGGGTGTTGGATGGAATCTTTGATCTAAATTAAGACATGCAAAAGGCAAGTCTTGTATACCGAAAATATTGTGTGAATACCAGAGGTGGGTTGAGTAGCCAGAAATTGTACTCAAGTAAGAGTACTGTTACTTTAGAGATTTATTACTCAAGTAAAAGTAATGAGTAGTCACCCAAATATTTACTTGAGTAAAAGTAAAAAGTATGTTGTGAAAAAACTACTCAAGTACTGAGTAACTGATGAGTAACATACACACACATATCATATATATATATATATATATATATATATATATATATATATATATATATATATCATATATATATATATATATATCATATATATATATATATAACATCAGTAGTCTACCAATCTAAGGTAATACGCAAGGACATTAACACATCCGACACATATGTAGGATTAACCGAGGGAGAATTCAAAACCAGATGGAACAATCACAAGGCTTCTTTCAGGAACAAAAACCTGCGAAATACCACAGAACTCAGCAAACACATTTGGGACCTCAAAGACAATAATGTTGAATATTCAATAACATGGCAAATTCTTGCATCCAGCACACCTTACAATAGTGGTAATAAAAGATGCAACCTATGCTTGAAAGAGAAACTGTTTATTATTTACCGTCCAGACCTGTCATCCCTCAACAAGCGCAGCGAAATTGTAACAGCATGCCGCCATAGACGGAAACACCTCCTAGGTAACACATGAGCCAATCACCACGCCCCTAGGCCAGCCTGTACCCACCCACTCTGTGCCCTATATAAACCATGGTATGCGAATGCTCCCATTAAAATCTCCTGACGATTGAGGGTACCCCCCCTCATGAAACAGGCCTGTAGAGATGAAATAGTCTTGTGATTTTTTCCCACACATACATATATTGCGCTCTACTACGGTATCGAGCACTATTTTTTGGATAACCTTATTAAGACATACACTCCGCTCCAAATTGACATTTGTTGAGCACTGTACGACGATCAGAAATGGAAAAATTCAACATCGACTACTCCACGAAGAACATTCCCTTACCCGCGCAGAATGACTACAAGCTAAGGCTCATAGAAAAGACGGAACACTTCCTAAGAAGGATGCGGTGGAAAGCACATTTTTTCCTCCACCCTGAAACAAAAGGAATGCAAAAGAAAACTTACGGATTCAAATCTACCAAGAACCCACCCACAGTTGAGGAACTAAAGGATTTTGAGAACGACATGCTCAAAATGATACAATCAGTCAAATTCAAGCCAATCCGCAACCCACTCCTCACCAAGCTGAAAAATGACGAGGAGCGCATCAAGAAAGTAAACAACCTCATCATAGCTGCCGATAAAACCACAAACTTCTACAGAATGGACATACCAGAACACCACACCTTACTGGACAGAAGCATCACCAAATCATACAAAAAAGCGCAACCCAACACCTTACAGAACATCCACCTGGAAAATAAAAGGATCGCGGCTGAACTGGACATTGAGGACAGGGTGGACGCCACGGCCAACAAGGAAGCCTTCATCACATTGAAGGACCACAAACCCAACTTCGCAAATAACCCAACATGCCGACTAATAAACCCAACTAAATCTGAAATAGGAAAAATCAGCAAAATAATCCTGGACAGAGTCAACACAAAAATCAAGGACAAAACACCACTCAACCAATGGAGAAATACAGCAGCAGTAATCAAATGGTTCAACAACATCCAAGACAAGCAACAGCACAACTTTATCTCCTTTGATATCGAGGAATTTTACCCTTCCATCACGCAAGACCTACTGACTCAAGCACTAGACTTCTCCTCAGACTACGACTCAATCACAGGCAACGAAAGAAACATCATCATCCACGCAAAAAACTCCATTCTCATCCACAACAGTACACCATGGCAAAAAAAGAACAATGCAACATTTGACGTCACTATGGGAAGTTTTGACGGAGCAGAAACGTGTGAACTCGTTCTTTTTTTTTTTAATTAATTAATTAATTTATTTATTTATTTATTTATTTTTTAATATATTTTATTAATATTATTTTTTAATTTTCCCCTCCCTCAGGGGGGGGGGCTCGGCGGGGCGGTTGCTGGTTGTTCCATCTCCATCGTTGGGGTCCCTGCGGGTGGGGTGGGTGGTTCCCGTGGCCCTGTGCCTGGGTGGTCCTGCGGCGGCCGGTTTGGGTGGGGTGGCCGGGGGCTGGCCTCGCCGCGCTCTCCGGGGGTGGGGGGTGGGCTCGTGGGGGCCCGGTTGCCGGTGGGGCGGGGGCGGTCTTCCCGTCCGGTTGCGGGGAGTCTCTGGGTCCCTCGGGCGGGGCGTCTCGCCTTTCTGCCCGTGTGGGGTGTGGTCTCTCGCTGGCTTGGGGTCTGGCTGTCCCCTGCTTTTCTCGTGCCCTGTCCTCTGCCGGGTGCGTCTGTCTGCGGCCTGCTGCTGGCCCTTGTGGGCGGTACGGTGGGTCGGGCTCTGGGGTTCCTGTCGCTGGCCGGCTTGGCTGCGTGGGGGCGGTGGTCCCTGGTTCCCTGGGCACCACGCCTCCTGTTTGTGGGTTGGGCTCTCGGGGGTGATGGGGCCGTGCTCTGGCTCCCACGCACTCTGGGAGTCGAATGTATTGTACATGCAAATTCACATATGCTCACATACGTACATAGGTACCTACGCTCCCACATACATACACAAATACAGTACATATTTACCTACCTAATGTTCGTACATCCACACGCACATTCAATATACAAACATACACATACACATACTGTACATATATATTCACTGTACAAACACATATACACATTCTGTACATATACATTCATTGTACAAACACATATACACATTCTGTACATATACAAGTACATATGCATACTTACACTCATGCACATAATCACGTTGCATCAAACATATATTAACGTTGTTGCCCTAGGGTAAACTGGGTGTAACACATGGCACACTGACAAAGCTTAACCTATTGTGACTATAACAATCTACAAGGTTAATGTAGGTTGCTTCTCTTTCTCCCCCTCCATTTTTCTGCATTCTTTTGTATCTCAAGTTATCATTACGTATATGTATTGTTGCATTTAAACAACTGTATTGTTGATAATAAAGGTAAATTATTGGTATTGTTCATTATCAATAGCGCTATTTCTATTGGTATTTGTATTGATCCATTTGTAGTGTAATAATGCTCATGGTTATTTCTGTATTATTTTTTATTTTTCGCTAACTGCTTATTTGCTATTACTTTTACCATCATATTTGTACATGTCATATTTGCTGATGTTGCTCTATTGTTGTTGTTGTTTGCTGTTGTTGTTTTTGTCTCTCTGTCTAATCCCCCTCTTGTCCCCACAATTTCCCCCTCTGTCTTCTTTTTTTTTCTCTTTCTATCCCCTCCTGCTCCGGCCCGGCTGCACTAAATGATAATATAAATACATTTAATAAAGTCAAATACAAATAAGGCAACAAGAGAAGTATCCTACACTTCTCTTTTGTAAAGTAAATCTGAACAGCCGACATGGGCATCTACATCAACTATATGATTTGCCTGAGAAGCTGGACAGGATATAAAAAAAAAAAAAAAAAAAAAAAAAAAAAAAAAAAAAAAGAAGGACCACAAACCCAACTTCGCAAATAACCCAACATGCCGACTAATAAACCCAACTAAATCTGAAATAGGAAAAATCAGCAAAATAATCCTGGACAGAGTCAACACAAAAATCAAGGACAAAACACCACTCAACCAATGGAGAAATACAGCAGCAGTAATCAAATGGTTCAACAACATCCAAGACAAACAACAGCACAACTTTATCTCCTTTGATATCGAGGAATTTTACCCTTCCATCACGCAAGACCTACTGACTCAAGCACTAGACTTCGCCTCAGACTACGACTCAATCACAGGCAACGAAAGAAACATCATCATCCACGCAAAAAACTCCATTCTCATCCACAACAGTACACCATGGCAAAAAAAGAACAATGCAACATTTGACGTCACTATGGGAAGTTTTGATGGAGCAGAAACGTGTGAACTCGTTGGGAGTTTCCTCCTCTCCCAGCTCGCTAGCCTCAATCTGAACCTTGGTATTTACCGTGATGACGGACTGGCAGTGTGTCGCGCCTCGCCAAGGAGCAGCGAGAATACCAAGAAGCGCATATGCCAAATTTTCAAAGAGAACGGCCTACGGATCACGATTGAAGCCAACAAGCAAACCGTCAACTTCCTTGACGTCACTTTCAACCTGAGAAATAACAGCTACCAACCATTCACGAAACCCAACACAACACTCCAATACGTGCACCATGACAGCAACCACCCACCCACCACCACGAAAAGAATACCTACCGGAATCAATAAAAGGCTATCGATGCTGTCATCTAGCAAAGCTGAATTTGACCAAGCAACTCCCCCGTACCAAACATCATCATCCACGCAAAAAACTCCATTCTCATCCACAACAGTACACCATGGCAAAAAAAGAACAATGCAACATTTGACGTCACTATGGGAAGTTTTGACGGAGCAGAAACGTGTGAACTCGTTGGGAGTTTCCTCCTCTCCCAGCTCGCTAGCCTCAATCTGAACCTTGGTATTTACCGTGATGACGGACTGGCAGTGTGTCGCGCCTCGCCAAGGAGCAGCGAGAATACCAAGAAGCGCATATGCCAAATTTTCAAAGAGAACGGCCTACGGATCACGATTGAAGCCAACAAGCAAACCGTCAACTTCCTTGACGTCACTTTCAACCTGAGAAATAACAGCTACCAACCATTCACGAAACCCAACACAACACTCCAATACGTGCACCAAGACAGCAACCACCCACCCACCACCACGAAAAGAATACCTACCGGAATCAATAAAAGGCTATCGATGCTGTCATCTAGCAAAGCTGAATTTGACCAAGCAACCCCCCCGTACCAAAAAGCCCTTGATGAAAGCGGATACAATTTCACCCTCACCTATGAACCCACGCCAGGAAACCAGCCAAAAAAGAACAGAAAACGGATCGACATCATCTGGTACAACCCCCCATACAGCAAAAATGTCTCAACGAACATTGGACACAAATTCCTCAATCTGATTGACAAACACTTTCCCAAAGACAACATCCTAAGAAAAGTATTTAACAAGAACAACATTAAATTGAGCTACAGCTGCATGAACAATATACGACAAATCATCTCAAACCACAACAAAACAATTGCAAATGAGCCGTCGGCCCTCAGACAGAACGACTCCAAAACCAACAAAGGATGTAATTGTCGAAAGAAACCTGATTGCCCTCTCAACGGGGGGTGCTTACAAACATCAGTTGTCTACCAATCTAAGGTAATACGCAAGGACATTAACACATCCGACACATATGTAGGATTAACCGAGGGAGAATTCAAAACCAGATGGAACAATCACAAGGCTTCTTTCAGGAACAAAAACCTGCAAAATACCACAGAACTCAGCAAACACATTTGGGACCTCAAAGACAATAATGTTGAATATTCAATAACATGGCAAATTATTACATCCAGCACACCTTACAATAGTGGTAATAAAAGATGCAACCTATGCTTGAAAGAGAAACTGTTTATTATTTACCGTCCAGACCTGTCATCCCTCAACAAGCGCAGCGAAATTGTAACAGCATGCCGCCATAGACGGAAACACCTCCTAGGTAACACATGAGCCAATCACCACGCCCCTAGGCCAGCCTGTACCCACCCACTCTGTGCCCTATATAAACCATGGTATGCGAATGCTCCCATTAAAATCTCCTGACGTTTGAGGGTACCCCCCCTCATGAAACAGGCCTGTAGAGATGAAATAGTCTTGTGATTTTTTCCCACACATACATATATATATATATATATATATATATATATATATATATATATATATATATATATATATATATGTATATATATATATATATATATATATATATATATATATACATATATACACATACATTGATATATACAGTATATCATTTATATTTATTTATTTTGCCGTTTTTGTTTACATGTTAAAGGTGTTTTAATGAATATACGTGCATGTTTAACACATATAGATTCCTTTCTTTCATGTTGACAAGAATATAAGTTGGTGTGTTACCTGATTCTGATGATTTGCATTGATTGTAATCAGACAGCAGTGCTTAACGTCCACGTTTTCAAATGGAGGAGAA
This sequence comes from Nerophis lumbriciformis, assembly GCF_033978685.3. Classification (NCBI taxonomy): domain Eukaryota; kingdom Metazoa; phylum Chordata; class Actinopteri; order Syngnathiformes; family Syngnathidae; genus Nerophis; species Nerophis lumbriciformis. The sequence goes on from NC_084557.2 coordinate 26,107,723, forward strand.
AAAAAGTTCCTCCTTTCTGTCTAATACCACATTAAAGTGGTTGGTTTTTGGTATCTTATTTGTCCAGCTTCCATATTCGTTTTCACACACTTTACAAGAAATATATTGGCGGCAAATTCCATAGCTTGCTAGCTTGTTTGCGCTGGCTTTCGGAGACTCTTATTTTGAAAGCGCAGGCGCGATGGAGCGGCACTTTTATTGTGAAGACAGGAACTGTGCAGTCAGTCTTTAGGCTTGTGACGGGATGTACGTTTGAAATAAAAAAGTGTCTTTTTTCCTTCACACTTTTGATTGATTTATTGAAACTTGTATTAGTAGATTGCACAGTACAGTACTTATTCCGTACAATTGACCACTAAATGGTAACACCCCAATAAGTTTTTCAACTTGTTTAAGTCAGGTCATGTGACCGCCTGGCTCTGTTTGATTGGTCCAACGTCACCAGTGACTGCATCTGATTGGTGGAACGGAGTCAAACGTCACCAGTGACTGTATTTTATTGGTGGAACGGAGTGAAACGTCACCAGTAAGGCAGGCACTTCGAAGGTCTGTCTGACAGACCAAAACAAACAAAGCGTGCATTAACAGATCGATAAAAATTAGTAACGAGTAGCGAGCTGAATGTAGATAAAAGTAGCGGAGTAAAAGTAGCGTTTCTTCTCTATAAACATACTCAAGTAAAAGTAAAAGTAAGTTGCATTAAAACTACTCTTAGAAGTACAATTTATCCCAAAAGGTACTCAAGTAGATGTAACGGAGTAAATGTAGCGCGTTACTACCCACCTCTGGTGAATACAATACAATTTTAAAGAGTATACAATTAATCACAATTAAATATTTTATTTGTTTGACAGCCCTAATATATATATTTATATATATATATATATGTATATATATCCATCCATTTCTACCGCTTGTCCCTTTTTTGGGGCATATATATATATATATATATATATATATATATATATATATATATATATATATATATACATATATATATATATATATATATATATATATATATATATATATATATATATATATATATATATATATATATATATATATACATATATATATATATATATATATATATATATATAAAAAGACCAACGGCCGTGTGTTAGATGGAATCTTTGATCTAAATTAAGACATGCAAAAAGCAAGTCTTGACAAAAAATGATAAAACACAAACTGCCACTTTTTTCAGCAGATGATTTTAATACAGCTATAAATTGAGGTTTATCTTGGCTGCCCTGTTGTATGTCAGTTGACAGAACTACTGTATCTGGTTAAGTGAGGAGTAATGTGTTTATAGGATGCTGTTTACATGCATCTAGTCAATGTGGTACCTGTCTCCTGAGGGAAAAAATAGTTTCTGTTGTTGCTAAACTTGAAATACATAGTGGCAGCCTCCCTTTCATTATGCACACACACAGTCCCTGCAGTCATTGAGTATATGCAGCTACTTAGCAATACCTGGATAAATCCATCATGTTAAGGTATCAAGCGGTATTAGTGGTGCTGGGAATAATCACTCACTCCGTATCACACATTTATTTAAAAATCCTACTAAAAATAAGATAAGGAATGGATCCTAATCAAACAAGAGGGTCACTGACAGTATAGTTAGTCCCTCCAGGAATTTGAGATGTCCCGATCGCGCTAATTCAAGCAAATTTAACTCATCTCTGCAAATTATGCGCGGCCTTGCAATTTTGTCCAATGCCCACACAATTCCCTGCACATTTTGGCCAGTCAGCATCATTTTATTAATTAAATTTGTCTCTGAGCGACGCTTTGAAACACACATCAACTTATAAATCAAAACTTATGTTTGCAGGAATATTGGTCCAGCAGGAACAATGTGTAACGTATTTTTTGGACTATGAAGCGCACTTAAAATCCTTTAATTTTCTCGCAAATCGACCCGGTGCGCATAATTCTGGATGTGCTTACACTGACCTCGAAGCAATTTTTTTTGGTACATGGTGTAATGATAAGTGTGACCAGTAGATGGCAGTTTTACATAAGAGATACGTGTAGACTGCAATATGACCACAGTAAACAACTTCAAAACTTTAAATGTTACATTGAGAATATAGAACATTGCACAAAAATTTGTCAAAATGTTTTTAGTACGACTTCGGTAAGCTATGAAGCCACACCGCTTGACGGATTGTCGGCGCATTAAACATACGAGCAATATAATGGTGTGTGTATAAGGACTGCAAAATAGCACCTATTAGCAGACATATTACCTGGCGTTTTGTTTTGCAATATTATCAAAGACCAACTTTTCTTACCTTCTGGTACCTGCTGATGTGTATTTGGGAACTGCATAAGTCCTGAAAATGTGCACGCGTCCGCAATTGTAGTCGTAAGCTTCTTCTTTTTTTCCTTCCTCGTCTCTGACTCCGTCCACGCCATCTCTGGCGGGCCGTCCCAAAGCGTCCGCAGCTTCCTCGTCTCCAACGAGCCGTCCCACGGCCTCGCCAGCGTGTCCAGCATCATCGTCTCCGCGACTGCCAGCTGGCCTGACGCTCAGGCGCCAGCATGCAGAACTCGTCGCCCACCCATGTGGTCGTTCCTTGAGCGACCGCCTCGGCAATTCCGGCGGCGTTCAACTCGCCGTCGCCACCTGACTCTTGCAGGGACACTGGCCCTGACGGCCCACCGCCTTGACCTCCCTCCGCCCTACCGTGACTTTGGGCCTTTTTGTTTTTTTTTGTTTATCTAGAACGTCTGGTATCCGTTATTGGAAGGGAGGGCTACTGTCAGGTTTGTCACAGACAGTTTGGTTATGTTTTGGTTTTTCCTGTGTTTTTATTTCCTGTCAGCGCTCTTATTTTTTCCTCAGTTTCCGACTTGTCTCCCTGAGCGCTGTTTCCCCTTAGCTGCGGCTGATTGGCACCTGGCCACACCTGGTGTCAATCAGTCGGCTGCTATTTATACCTGCCTTGCCCTCCAGTTAGTGCTGGAGTATTGTAAGCTACTAGCTGTATGCTGTGGACTGTTTTCTGTCTCCACGACATCCACAGTTTCCAAAAAAAATTTGAAATGTGGACTCGTCAGACCACAGAACACTTTTCCAATTTGTATCAGTCCATCTTAGATGAGCTCAGGCCCAGCGAAGCCGCCTGCGTTCCTGGGTGTTGTGTAAACGGTTTTCGCCTTGCATAGGAGAGTTTTAACTTGCACTTACAGATGTAGCGACCAACTGTAGTTACTTACAGTGGGTTTCTGAAGTGTTCCTGAGCCCATGTGGTGATATCTTTTACACACTGTTGTCACTTGTTGATGCAGTACAGCCTGAGGGATCGAAGGTCACGGGCTTAGCTGCTTACGTGCAGTGATTTCTCCAGATTATCTGAACCCTTAGATGATATTATGGACCGTAGATGGTGAAATCCCTAAATTCCTTGCAATAGCTGCTTGAGAAAGGTTTTTCTTAAACTGTTCAACAATTTGTTCACGCATTTGTTGACAAATTGGTGAGCCTCGCCCCATCCTTGTTTGTGAATAACTGAGCATTTCATGGAATCTACTTTTATACCCAATCATGGCACCCACCTGTTCCCAATTTGCCTGTTCACCTGTGGGATGTTCCAAATAAGTGTTTGATGAGCATTCCTCAACTTTATCAGTATTTATTGCCACCTTTCCCAACTTCTTTGTCACGTGTTGCTGGCATCAAATTATAAAGTTAATGATTATTTGCCAAAAAAAAAAAAAAATTTATCAGTTTGAACATTAAATATGTTGTCTTTGTAGCATATTCAACTGAATATGGGTTGAAAATGATTTGCAAATCATTGTATTCCGTTTATATTTACATCTAACACGATTTCCCAACTCATATGGAAACATGGTTTGTAAATTCTGGTGGATGTCAAATAGTATACAATTATGTGTGTGTAGATCAGGGGTCTCCAACACAAAATATTTTGTGGCCCCCACCTTAATATGAAACTGTCATTTTAATGTGGCCCGCACGTTTTATATGAATGGCACTTTACAGTGTTGTGTGCGGAGCTGAATAAACCTACCAATCACGGTGGGGTGTATGGCTCTCAGAGGCGGGACAACGACCGAGTTTGATGCAAGCAGAGAAACATTTCTTAACGAGTGAAAGTTACAGCAGAGTTGCCATGGAGAGTTGTTTTTCCGTGCCTGGCTGGCTGCCTCGTTTCTATTGGGCACACGCGGACATTTAGTTTGAGACCCCTGGTATAGATTGTCAGTCATCAGGTCATATAATTTAAAAAAAAGATTAATTGATGGAAAATGTACTCGTCTGAATAGTGGTTCTGCCTCAATTCAACCTTTGCAGAGTAGTATAGAATAATTTTCTACCGCGTGTCCTAGGGATGATGTTTGATAAGAAATGTTCGAGTTTGAGCCCATTATCGAATCCTCTTATTCCTTATTGATTCTCTTATACAATCCAGATAGGTTGTTGTATATGGAAAAAAACACAATATTTTGTTTAACAAAAGCTCACTTTTATTTTATAAGAAAACATTTAAATAAAATAAATAAATAAATATTGACTGTTACCCCCCTAAAAAAATAAAATAAATAAATATTGACTGTTGTTACCCAAAGTATATTAAGTGGGATTTTTCAGAAAAACACATATATACAGTAACACAAAAACAACCTGTCTCTTTGATCACTATAGGTGTATAAATAATAATATAGTGTTAAATAAAATCAGTCCCTTGGGCACAAAACTGAAAATAATACAGCTCTCCAAAAAGTGCACTTCTGCTGCTATTGGAACATACTAACTACACACACAGGCAGACAGCTAACAAACAATCCAAGACGTCTAACAAAGTTCCAAAGCAGATTAATCAATTTAGGCTCTTTATTGTTGTTGATCTTGCTTTGTCTTTTCCTATCTTTACTTTTGTCTTGCACTGGACTGTTATTTTTTTTTTTTTTAAACTGAAATACACACAATGACAAATGTACAAGCTATGTGATTCAATTCACATACTGAAAAATAATACACAAGATGTAAATATTAGCTTCACACAAATATACAGTACTATTATCAAACAAATACTTCTGAGTGTTGAAACTATTTTGATGGTGGAATACACGACTGGCAGCCGTTTTAAGTCCTCAAAACATCCATTGAAACAGTGCACAAAAATTGTTTTTCTATAAACATCTTAGTATCAAATTGAACCACTTTCCACCTTAATATTGAGTTACATAAACAAGTTAAACAGTTTACTTACAGACTTATCTTTTCCAAGGCTTGTAAGAGCTAACACAACTTTTCTACTTCTCAATTGTCTTATGAACTGAACTGACGTCGCCAACCCGGAAGTGCCCAAACTAATGATGCGTAGTATTTTCATATCGCCACAAGGTGTCAGTAAGAGTCAATCAAATGGGCATAACATTGCACCGTCCCACAGGGCATTTCCTGTGGGACGGGATTGTTCCCAGGGATTCGAATAAAGAACCAACTCTTTTTCTTTACTACAGTGGCCTCAATAACGGGAACCGGTTCTCCAAAAGGGAATCGAGTCCATGGAATCGGTTCTTTTCTTATCGAACAACCGGGAGAACCGGTTTTGAACATCATCCCTAGCGTGTCCCTTGTGTGGTCGCGGGTATTATAAACTCCTTTCACACAAATCAAAACCAGCCTCACAAGGTTTCCCTTATTATTTTTGGCAACCCTACTTCTGGGTAATGATGTACATAAACATATAGCAACACACCTGCATCCTCGCCTCCTAGTTTACATGTAGTCATACATTTATTTGAGATTTTTATCCGGAGTAATTCGAGTAACATATTGTAATTTGCAATGCTTACCTACAGTACATAGCAATGAGACGGCATTTGCGTTATAGAGATGTTGAAGTGTGATGATAATCTCTAATCGTCTTGCTCTCATCAGTTTAAAAACACTCTTAATGTGCGGAGATTAAAGTGTTACAACATAAATGAAGGTTTAAGATGGACAAACACTTTTCAAGCGTAAAACATACTCAGAGAATGTCTGCAACTTGTAGATTAAAAAAAAACAGCCAACAATAAGGAGTCCTTTATTGGGGATTCTTTATGTAACTTTATTTAATTACCATAATTAATAAAAACAGTACTTACTTCGCAATGAGCTTTTAGTATAAATTAAGGAATTTTAATCACAAAAAAACCTTGTGAAATCCTGGAGAGACACACTGGTACACAAGGCCAGTTTTCATAACTGAGATAGGCTCCAACTTCCCCATAACCCTGAATAGGACTATTTGTAGAAAATTAATAAATGGATGAATTAGCAGAAGACTTTAGTAGGAGTTATTCAGGTGGATATTTGAAGTCACTCAACAAACTCATCAGTCTCATTACCCATCAGGATCAGATTGACTTGTGATGTGGTTGCACTCCTGCACACAGCATGCCTATATGTGTGGATGTTTGTGACAATGTTAGGTGGCCGAGGCTTTTAAATTGAAATCTGTGTTCTGATAATGAAGTCTGGGAGTGCTTTACAATCTAGGGTCTAGATGATTGGAAGAACAAGTGTGGAAACTATTTCCATGTCAATGCATCCTCACCTCTATAATTTGGTTAGGGAGATGCAATATTAGGTTTATGCAATTTCTAAATCCTTCTTCTTTCTACATTTACCAGTAACCCTATACATGTACTTATGTACTAACATTAGACTCAGGTAACAAACATATAGCGTTGCTTTTCTCGATTTTTTAAAGACTTATGGTGCTGAATTTGTCACCACATAAGGGACATCATTTGGAAAATGTTTTCTTGCTTCCAGTGTAGCCAGTGCTGCTCCATATACATAGATTACACACTGTGCATAGGGCCATGTTTTGCGTAAATAAGAGCATGAAAAATATAGATAATTAATGACATTTTACTGAAACATATTCCTAGCCTCTTCCGGCTCCGTCACTGATACGAATAAATTGGTAAATGTCCCCTAATATTCTCAAAGTCCAGTGGGCTGTTAAACAGTCACTGCAGATTTGTGTTTTAATTATGGTAAATGTTTTATTATGTAATACAAAAAATACATAATTTAACAATTTATTTCTTAATAATTTGTTACATTACAAGGGGTGTGGGGGACTCAAAATAAAATTCTGCTTAGGGCTCCAATTTAGCCTAAATGTGTAACCATCCCTTTACTAATACCTATTCTGTTAAGACACTGGGGTGCTTTTTTGTGAACTTCTGGATCTGCCTCCCGGGAGCCTTTTAGCTACAGACACCAGCTGATTTGGAGAGACTGGAGGAGATGTGGATAAAGAGACTAGCACTGAGCGCCGGGACGGATGGGCTTCACAGTGTCTTGGCTGAATGAGCAGGTATCGGACACCTCGGTCTCCTTGGACGTATCCTCGCTCATCCATGCGGACTGAACACTGGCCAAGAGTTGGTGGGCGGCCGAGGGTGGAGTCGGCTCTCTTGGTTGCTTTGTTGGGTCTGCTCCTGTCTCTGGCCCTGCTCCCCCGACCCCTGCAGACGATGGCGTGGAACACCGCAGAGGCCACCACAGTCTATATGTTTTTGTTATTTTTGTTGTTGTTTTTACTTATGTAGCTGTATGTATAACTGTCTGGTTGCATCAGCTCTGCTCTTTTAATGTCTTTATTGTCCTTTGTGTTATTTGATGTTTACCTCTTACACACATGCGTATTGTGCAAAGGCTATGAGGTTTGTTTCCTTGGCCTCAGTCTGGACCCCCTCTCCAGAGGCCCAGGCTTAGACTGAATTTTTTTTTCTCCCCCCCCCCAGCCTGTACCGCTTTCTCACCTTTTTTGTAAGGGCCGCCGGAAGTTGGCAGACCCGTCTGCAATCCTGTTCTGTCTCCCTGTAGTGTTTGGCTGATCTTGAATGGGATTGTGCTGAAAATCTTAATTTCCCCTCGGGGATTGATTAAGTATTTCTGATCTGATCTGGTCATGCACTCAGACAATAACAAAGCAGTAACTGTCAATACATGGAATTTATTGTGAACTTTTAGGGACTTGTAGCCTTCTGAATTGTTTTAGTTCTAGAAATTACCTAACATTTTAGTCATCTAAAACCCTTAAGTCTCCTGAAGAATCCCCCACCGCCGCCCCCATACACACACATCTCAGACAAAACACTGCATCAGTTAAACAGCATGGTGACTGAGCACACAAAACAAATTATAGTATTATTTCAATTCAAAACCAATTAGATTGTGTTTGACTTTTTAAAAACTCTGCCGCCTTTCGGGGAGAGCCGTAGTACTCCTTTCTGCAGTGGCACCGTTTTTAGAATTTGTCGAGAAAGGCTTTCCACCATTGTTGTGACACGGTTCACTATGGTTTGAGAAACGCTGTGAACCGCCCTCCAAACCGGCAATGTGTGAACGTCATGCTTAATGAAAAAAATGTCATTGGTCCAACGCCATCTTTTTGGCAATATTATATCTCTGATGTGACAAGGCTAAATTTATTGGCAGCATGTGAAGCTTGTAAACCTGGAAAGATCCATAAATTACCCCAAGCTGTCATGACCTTTCATCACAGTTTTTGGACTTGTGTTTTTCCTGTGATAGCGTTATATTATAAAAATGGTTTAGATTTATACAGCACTTTTCTAGACACTCAATCAATCAAAGTTTATTTATATAGCCCTTAATCACAAGTGTCTCAAAAGGCTGCACAAGCCACATCGGCATCCTCGGCTCAGATCCCACATCAGGGTAAGAAAAAACTCAACCCAATGGGATGACAATGAGAAACCTTGGAGGGGACCGCAGATGTGGGGACCCCAACCCCGGGCGATCGGTGCAATGGACGTCGAGTGGATCTAGTTAATAGTGTGAGAGTCCAGTCCATAGTGGGGCCAGCAGGGGATCATCTTTAGTGGAGAGAAGTCAGCAGTGCAGAGACGTCATCAACTGATGAACAGCTAGCGTGGGTTGGGTTGGTTACTGAAAACCAGTAACTAGTTACAGTTACTAGTTACTTTATTTCAAAAGTAACTCAGTTACTAACTCAGTTAATTACACCAAAAAGTAATGCGTTACTGTGAAAAGTAACTATTTAGTTACTTCTTTTTTTCTTCTTTTTTTTAAACTCCCATTAATGCCCTTTTAGCCTTCATTTCAGTACTGTTATTGCACTGGAGAATAATACAATCTGTTGATCAACTTGACATGCATTTGCATCACTGAACTCTGCTAAGCAATGTGGTCTACATACAACACACAAAGACAAAGATATGTTTCAAAGGGCCAATTTATTTCAGACCAGAACAAATTTACAAAACTATTTTAAATAGCTGCAACATAACATACATAAGTAACAAACACCATAATAACAACATAGCTGTAAACCAAGGAAGTACTTTAGCTTTAACTTTACATACACAAAGCCTAACCAGGCGTTTTTTCTCTCAAGGAATTCTGACATAAAATCATGTCTGAAGCCCAGAACACTACACATTTCCCCAGTCTTAGTTTAGAGATAAGGAAAGATTGGCCTGGCCCACTAGGATCCCTCTTTTTGTTTGTGAACTTTATAGTCTATACATTTGGAGTGATGTGATAATCAAACACTTTAGAAGTCTATAATGAAAGAGTATTTAAGAGAATTGACACAGTGTGTGTACTATAATTCATAATAACATTGATTGTTATTCAATGTTATGTTTTGAGCAATGGCAGTTTGAAAGAAAAAAAACAGCTTTGTTTTATTAGTCAACATTGCAACTTTTTCTAAATTACATTTCACCTTTAAGCTTTTTTATTTCACTTGTGTTATGTTTTTGTTTATTTTGTTAGTATTTTTAGAATGTTCTGTGGGCCTTTAAAACATTAGCTTTGGGCCGCAAATGGCCTCCGGAGCACACTTTTGACACCCCTGCTATAGATAATAAAAAATTAAATCTGATAAATCTATCGATAAAAAGCAAAACCTGGCGACGCATGCGCGTTTATCATAACTCTCTTGCTCTCTCTGTCTCTGCCCCTCCCTCACCAATGCTGCTGAACGCACCACTCCACTCCCTCCCTCCCCACACCAAGACAAACATACAGCGTGCTTTTCCTTGTGACACAGGAAGATTCAGAAGGACGACACCGCAGCGCTGCAATAAAACACACTCAGATCTTCTGTTTCTAGCCGATACTACATACAAAACAACGTAAAATAACGCAGTAACGCATCATGTAGTAACGGTAACTGAGTTACTGAATAAAAAAATAAGGCATTAGATTACTAGTTACCGCCGAAACTAACGGCGTTACAGTAACGCATTACTTTGTATCGCGTTAGTCCCAACACTGGTGGTCACATAATAACCTCTCCACGCAGGAGAGGGGGGCAGAGCAGAAAAGAGACGGCAGATCAACTGGTCTAAAAGAGGGGCCTATTTAAATGCTAAAGTATACAAATGAGTTTTAAGATGGGACTTAAATGCTTCTACTGAGGTACCTATCTCTAACTGTGGGCATTCCAGAGTACTGGAGCCTGTATAGAAAACGCTATATAGCCTGCATACTTTTTTTGGGCTCTGGGAATCACTAACAAGCCAGAGTCCTTAGAACGCAGATTTCTTGCCGGGACATATGGTACAATACAATCAGCAATATAGGATGGAGTTAGTATTTTATACGTAAGCAGTACTCAAATCACTTTACAGAGAACCCATCATTCATTCACTCCACATTCACACATTGATGATGGTAAGCTACATTTGTAGCCACAGCTGCCTTGGGGTAGACTGACGGTATAAGTGGGGATTATTTCCGTTTCACCCTGCAAAAAATATTCTATAGAATTTCTAAAGAATATCTCTATAGAATTTCTAATGAACTTTAGGACCGAAGTTCTATAGAACAAGATTCTAAAGAATGGTTCTATAGAACAGGATTCTAAAGAATGGTTCTATAGAACAGGATTCTAAAGAATGGTTCTATAGAACAGGGTTCTAAATAATGGTTCTATAGAACAGGGTTCTAAAGAATGGTTCTATAGATCACCTCTAAAGAATAGTGCTATAGAAGAAAGTTCTAAAGAGTAGTTCTATAGAACAGGCTCCTATGGAATGGCTTTCTGTGGAATACGGTTCAGAATGATGTAGAAATGATTGGGCAGGCATTCTACAAAATCTGTGGTCTAACACTGGCAATGGAGAAAGACAAATATTGCAGTTGAATGAATGTTGACTTGTATTTATTATATACATATAACTCAAATCTTGACGTAATAAATAAATGTCAGCAGCATAAATCAACATGATCGCGCTTCCCCGACTGTTAGAGACGGCTAGACAGGTCCAGCAGAATTTGTTTCTGAGGCCTTCTTTTTTTCCATTTTCTGCGCAATGTTCAGTTTCACTCCAATGATTTTCTTTATCACATTTGCTTCACTTGAGGGATGGAGCTTCTTCACAAAATCTGAAAGATCAATAAAATAAACCAGAATTAGTGTCTGCAGACACCAAGACACTAGCTGTCATGCAATGAGTTACACTATGGCATTTTTCAGCTCGATAAAGAGAGTGATGTCTATCATTTAATCAATGCAATAGATAGTCAACACACTGCATACATTGCATATCACGCGTTTCTATGCTGTAAGGCACTTGCACTGCTTGACGCACACAAAATCATATGTGGTGCAATCATGCCAGGCTTTACGAACTGCAACAAATCTGTATCAAATTCTGACAGTGCATGTACACTATTCATTAGCTATATAGAGAATCCATTCAGTGTGTGAAATATTTTTCAAATTATTTTCAGGATTTCACTTTCTTGTGAATCTTGTTGTGTACTTGATGGGTGTCCCCAATGGCGTTCAAACAATCACGAAAGTGCATTAATAGAATTCTAATAAAAATATTTAACTTCAATCTGATTGAAACCATATCCACATCGGGAAGGGGATCTGACACATTCCCTATCTAAAAGTCGTTCACTTCTCAACTTGCAGCAGAACTCACGGAAATTCCCGACGCTAGTTGTTAAATAGTAAGGCGGAGAATGCCGATATAAGATATCAAACGAGAAAAACGTGTAGATATCCGTGCGCTGCGGTTTTTGCTTTGTCACTTGATGTTGGTTTCCGACGAGATCAAAGCTAATGTGACCACCCATGCCTATAAATCTGTCAAAACGAACATCTCGCAGTCAATTCATGGACCAAGCCGACTGGAAGCTATGGATGTCTATACTTCATGCCAAACGATCACGGAACGACTTGGAGATAGGAAAAGGGTCGGATCCACTTCCCTGATGTGGATATGGTTTTAATCAGATTGATTTAACTTATACTCACCAATAATAGCAGACACTTTCTTGTCATCCAGTTTTGGTTTCTCATGCTTATCCTTAAAAGCATTGGATTTTCTTCCTGTCAAGCTGCTGTTGGCCAGCTCCTCTCTGGTAAACACCACCTCACAAACTGTATATGTGGTTTTCTTTTGGTCTGATCTGCTGACATACTGCAGGTTATTGGCATTGACTGCCACCCCATACCCCAAATCAACCTGTCAATAAAACATGCACACAATATGTTCAAGAACTTAAGACAACTGGTAAACAATACAGCATAAAACTGACAATCCACTGTACAGAATTACCACTGATGATAATTTCAGCTCTATGAGCTGATTTGCAGGTATGGATTATTGATACATACATGTACAGTTAGGGTCAACAATAGTCAGTTTCAGACATCTTTTAAACTATAAAAGAGGTTCAGTTTATGGTTACAACTTCTGGGCGTTTTTACACATGACGATTCTGTACTTGCTCTGAGTACTGTTGTCTAGCGAATGACCAGACAACAATACTCGGAGCAAGTACAGAAACGTCGTGTGTAAAACGCACAGAAGTTGTTACCATAAAATTAACCTCTGTTAATATTATACCCCAACTTCTAAATGTTACTTAAAGGGAATATATGTTCAACAATAAACAACCAAATGTATATGCCTATAGAAGAAAATCTATTTTTTGCTTTTCATCTTGAGTTTGAATGCAACACTCAGGGTTCAAAATTTGCCATACATGTATACCAGTTGTTTGTTTCATGGCCATACGTTTATTGCTGTAACATTTCATTCAGTTTAATATTAAAAAAACCCAAATACCATTTGGTGCTGTGACATTTACTGAAAATAACACACAACACACTTACCTGGCCATCCTCATCGACCTCGTAATCAAACACCCGCCGTAGATGGGCCTGTGTCGGTGTCACAGTTGGTGACATGAATGGCACTGGCGAAGATCTGTGACTGCTTGGCGTTGAAGGATACGGTGGCTGTGACAATCTCTCGGTAGTCTGTACCAATGTTGATGGTACGGATTGGCCAATCGCAGAAGTTGTCGGTATCTGCAGAGCGACAGCAGGACGTCGAGCTGATAGTATTGTTGCCTGACGTGATAATTTGTCCATCTTCATTAGCAGGCCAGGAAGTTCTTTAATAGAAAAAAGTACATTGTGATGCAGACACAATAAAAAAAATAAATACATTAATAACATGAAGCTGGCGATATCCAAACCGCTCGGCTCTAACCCCAGCTATCATAATGTAAGGGTATTTTGATAGGAATCTTGTTCAAGTCAAGGGAAACATGGTAAGGAAGCAATCAAAGATGAAAAATATATATAACCATATATATTAATTCATCCTGACCACGCGAAGATTTAATATTTGTCGGTCAAGTATTAATCAGATATCCAGCTGAGACAAAATATCAAGAAGGAAGGGACGTAACTCTTGCTAATATAAGAGAAACACACAAAAACGGACGGACAGACAGACAAACAAACAAGTACCATATGGTCTCCCCTTATTTAGAGGGGAGGCCAACTTAGGATGTTGTATATGCAACAGTTCTGAAATTATCCGAAATCATAAATGGATTTTTATTGGAAAAAAGGGGCATAACTCTGGAAAATATTGTCCGAGACGACTCATTTTCGATAGGCTTCTTGTTACGCTAAGATAAATAGATGTAACAAGTTTGGTTTCCGTACATGAAACGATTCTGTAAATATTGCGGTGACGGATGGACAGCCGTACATGACGACAATACCCGTAGGCCAAAGTTAGATGAAAATACAGTAATAAGAAAGTTATTTCATACATCGACATGTAAGCATATTTTCCATCAACCTATGATAATTACAATAACATACTTCTAGAATTAGAAAACCTACCTTCAACAACCCTCAATGCATCTCGAAGGGATTTGTTTTCCTCTCTCAACTGGAGGACTTCCTTCTTCAGGGATTCCATTTCTGTACATGTATCTTTCGGTGAAGTTCTTCCCAGCTGAAAATGTCAAAATAGTAAATCAAATGAAATAATTTGTATTATGATTAATTTGGGCGCTCATATGTTTTCCGGAAGCAATTTGTCCTGGATACGGCCCTGACAGCACCATATAAGTTTTACATGTATAAGCAACCTTGTAGGCACATTCATTTGAATATGCTACATGTACATGTAGCAGTAAGCCATTCACACAGGAGGCACTGTTCATCAGGTATTTGTAGTGTTATTTTCAGATATGTAAAAGTATAAACTTGTGTTTTAAACCAGTTGCCAGGGATGCAATTTTTACGTCTTCGATTTCAAATGAATGCTAGGCACTTGTGATTGTTTGCCTCGAGGGTGCTTTGATTAACCAATAAAATCCTATTCTATTCTATTCATGTACTCACAGCAGCAAGTTGGGCCTTCAATTGTGCCCGAGCATCATATCCCACAGCTGTACGGCTTACTTTCCGCTTTTTCTTCTGAAAAATCAAGATTAACAAGAAAACGTGTTCAGTTCTTTTATATGCCATTGAAGTGAAGAATTATGTTTGCAGAAATGATAGATATTCGAGTACATGCAGAAAGTCTGTCAACACCTCAATTTGTCTTAAATATTATTCTGTCTGAGTTGGTCGAATTGAATCAAAATATTCAATAACTTTAAAGCCTACAATGAAACATGATGTGATTAACTTTTATGATAAAGAAAAACTGACAAGGTACTTCAAAAGTATGGGATTGAATCCTACAAAACCTCACACAGTTGAAACACCACTGAAATAGTGAGTGAGTGAATTAACGTTTAACGTCGCTTTCAACACTATTTCGGTCATATCGCGACAACACCACTGAAATAAAAGTACCTGCTGTCTGTCAGATAGAGTCTCCTCGTCACTTTCATCCTTGCTCTCACTGTCTGATGACCAAGACTTTGGCTGTTTGTTTCTCTTGCCTCTGCCATATTCCAAATCACCAGTAAGGGGTACATCCTTGCCATCCTGAGTGGCTTTCAAATATGGCGTCAGTTCACGTGTGTCTTCTGTGTAAAAACAAATATGTGCCACATTAAGCTAAATTAAACTGTAGTTAGTCATACATTTCAGCAGCAGATTGTTATCACTAAATTACTTTGGTATACCTACAGTTCTGATGATTCAGAAATTCACCTCAGCGAGAAACAAATTTCACCTTACTTTCCCTTATTTACAGGCTTACAGCCATATTAAAAAATTGTCAAGGTTAAGTCTGTACTATCACGACAATCACCTCAGCATTGCAGATTGAAACATTCAGTATACCAGGGCTGCACTGATGAGAAATGACTATCAATCATGGAAGAAAAAAATTATATTCATTAAATTTAACTTTACATAAACAAAGTCGAAAGTTCAAGGTGTAAAACCAGAAGTACATTAAATATATCTATATTAAATATATCTATATTTAATGTACTTCTGGTAAAACTTATTATTTTTACTGAATTGAAAAGTTTTCAACTTACCACCAAATCTCAGAATTCTTGCCACGTATTTGGTTTGTGACTGCTTCCTTCCTCCTTTGTTGAGTGGCCATGGAACTTGGACTTCTTCATCACTGTCCCAATTTTCTCCATTCATCTTCTCTCGAGAACCGCTGGTTAATATATATTTCGTCTCGATGATCTCGACCTCGTCTCTTTCAAAGAAATGAACAAGGGCATACCTTTCTTGCACCATTGTGAAACCAGACAAATTAACGACTATCGTAAATATTTGAAATGGATCAGTGAACGGGATAAACGACACGTAGTTGAATGAATGGATAACTGCGAATGAACAGCGAGACAATGAAATACGAAAAGCCCGCGCAAAGGTGATTACAGTTTTCGGATGGAGTGAATCCCACAATACCCAAACAGTCACGGAGGCAGTGGCGTGAGACAGAGTTTGCATATCATTTTACTTCTCAGGAAAACACAGCTTCGTATGATGAGTTTTACTCACCGGAACGAGATGAAGAACGAACTGGAGCAGCAGAGGAGATTGAAGATGAACAAGAGGAAAATAAGGTACTAATAATTATTCCATTTATCCAATTATTTTTAGGATTTCACTCTCTTGTGAAAGTACCGATTCTAGTACTTGTTGGGTGACCCGGTGGGGATTCGAACCCACAACCCTCAGAATAAGGCGCCAACTCGCCAGCAATGAATGCCGGCAGCCTAAACCTGCTACACCACCTCGTCTCCCCATTGTGTATCGCTGACTCCTGATTAAATGGCTTTCATATATAAAATTGTTCTATTATTTTCAAAAAAGCTTGTTACTAGTATGTCAATGAGTTTATCTAGGTTTCTTGCAAATTCTCAGTTCTGATATTGTTTTTTTAAACGAACAAAATAATCTGAATAAATTTGGAGATGTAGATGTAACTTTTAATAAATTCTTGTGATAGAGTTTCGAGGTGTCCGGTGTGTCCGTATTAGTCTGTAAGAATTGTTACATCAAGCAGTTCATAAAGATGGATTTCATAAAGCATTTCATTTTTTTTTCACTGTTACTAAGCTGTTTCATTATTGCAAGAAATCATTGAAGCCTTAGCCAGGACATTGTACTTTGCTTCGATCAAAATTTTACTTGTATGTTAATAAGTTTATATATTATGCAGAATTTACCTGTCTATACAAATAGATTTGTTCATTTTGCTCATTGATTTATTTTTCAGGTACAATCCGGTAATCCAGAGGAAGCCAGCATACCAGATTTTCAGAGCAATTTTCCAAGCATCCCCAATGGTGATGAACCTATTCAAGGGGCATCTGACCTGACTAAAGGACAAGCCATTGTCACACTTATATCCTTCATTCTGAGACATCATCTGACTGGCGCAGCAGTTGAAGACCTGTTGGAACTTTTGGAAATTATTGCACCAGGCTGTCTACCACCATCTACATTTCTTTTAACCAAAGGAGTTTCATTGCAAGGGAATTAATTTGACGCCCATCTTTTCTGCCCAGTTTGTGATGTTTATCTGGATAAATATTCCCATAGTGGGGATATGGACAGTTGCCAGTCTTGCAGTACTACATTGACTAGAGATCAATGCTTAAAGGATGGTAACTTCTATCTTTATATGCCCATTGAAAACCAGTTAAGGGAGCTGTTGAAAAGACACATCTTCATTAAGAAATCTGACTTTGTCAGACAAGATGACCTCGTTTGTGCATTCAGTGGCAGAATTATCAAAGAACATTATCAAAAGGGTGAAATTTCCGATGACGATATAACTTTGATTTGGAATTGTGATGGTGCGCCTGTCTTTCATTCATCGAAACGATCCGTATGGCCATTGCAGGCTTCTGTGAACGAAATTCCATCCAACTCCCAAGACAATTGTTTGCTCATGGGATTGTGGTTTGCAAAGGAGAAGCCTTGGTCTCATTGCTATCTCAAACCATTTGTGGATGAACTTAAAGAGCTTGGTAAAGTTGGAATGCAATGGTTGGACAAAAATAACCAGGTTGTACACAGCAAAGTGTTTAGTCTTTGCTCCTCTTGTGATTCCTGTGCCCGGCCCATCTTTCGCAATACGACTCAGTTTAATGGCAAGTTTGGATGTGATTGGTGCTTGCAAGAAGGAGAAGTAATTGAGCGTGGTGATGGGTCCTCGAGAATATATAATCTGCTGGACAGAACTGTGGATAAGAGAGAGCATGTCAAATTTATGGAAGATGCACTAGTCAGCTCTGAAACAGAGCCAGTCAATGGTGTAAGAGGAGTTAGTCCTTTACTGTTCTTACCGTTGTTCAACATTGTTAGAGGGTTTGTCCCTGATTATTTACACTGTGTTTTGCTGGGTGTTGTGCGAATGTTCACTGGCCTTTGGTTTGATTCTCGTAATCATCATCAGCCCTGGTATCTCGGGCAAAAGTTGTCGGATGTTAATCGTAAATTGGGGAATATGAAAATACCAAGTTGTATATCTAGATTACCAAGAAGTTTGTCAGAGAGGAAATTTTGGAAAGGTTCTGAGTGGAAGTCATTTTTGCTGTTTTATTCATTGATTGTTTTACACGACACATTACCACAGCAATATTTGAATCACTGGTTTCTCCTAGTATTCTCAGTTAATATACTTTTGCAGGATAAGATCAGTCCAACTGAAGTAGATTTGGCAGAAACCGCTCTGAAAGATTTCGTTAGCAATGTCCCTGTATTGTATGGAAGAGAATATTGTACGTTCAATGTTCATCAGCTGCTGCATTTATCAGATGCTGTCAGAGATTGGGGTCCACTATGGGTGTTTTCATGTTTCAGATTTGAAAGCAATATTGGGCAGATTGTAACCCTTGTGCGAGGTACGAAGTGTGTTCCAATGCAGATATGTAAAACATTTCTCATGCAAGCCATGTTACCAAGGTTACATGCAAGGTACTTTACTGTGTGTGATCTGCGTTTGGAGTCCCTTCTCAACAGACTTATGTGTTCCGGGACATATGTGAGGAAAAAGTCTGTTTGCATCAATAATGTTCATTTATATGGTTGTGCAAAAACACGCAATCTTGATACGGCCGAGGTTTTATCCTTCATTCGATTGTATGGAAATTAACCAAATGTTTTGTGTACATACAGAATATACAGTAGATTCTCCATTAATTCTTTATATATGTGCTCTGTTGATCACAAAAGGTCCAATCGGCATTCTGATGACACGGTTCAGTTGGCAAATGGAAAAATTTGTATCATATTAAGGTGTGTTGTTGGAAAGTTCTTCTGTCAGTGTGCCTGTGACGATGCATGTAATTGCAGCGACAGTGTTTTGTTGTTTGTAAACAGAATGGACCGATCCAATGACAGGGCATTATACAGTAATAGAAAACTAAATATATCCTCCAATCGGTTTCTCCTTATTGGAAACAGAAATCATGAAACCATGTGTATTCAGCCTGTTGATGTAGCCCGCAAGTGCTTCAGACACCAAAGAAATGAGAAGAACTTTATTGTTCCCTTGCCAACAACACAAGAACTTGACAAATAGATCAAAATTGATTAATCTCTAAATGTAAATGGCATGCTTATGTCAGACTGTTTTTATTTCCCCACATTTTGAATAAAAGTGAAGAGCACCTGCTTTAAAAATATGTGTTTTTATTTTATTTGCATTCAAATTCTGTCAAGGAATATGCGACAAGGAGTTCATTCTGTATAAATTACAGCCTTTCACCCAGTTATCTTCTGCCGAAGTTCTGGGTGTCCGCCTTGAAATGACACCTCACAATTTTGAATGATACAAAATTAACATTTTCATAATTGAGGGAGACATCCTGCATTGTTCAAAAAACAAGCTGAAGTCTGGTGAATCAACTTAATGAGATTAATCAATGCTATGGTGATAGCGCTGCTGCCATTTTATAGAATTTTATTCCATGGAACAATCTATAGAACTTTCAGCAAATAAAGGATAATGTCTATAGAATTTCTGTTAGACATTCTATAGAATGCCCAGTTCTATAGAACAATCTATAGACCTTTCTGCAGATGAAGTAATGTCTATAGAATTTATGTTAGACATTCTATAGAATTCCCAGTTCTATAGAACAATCTATGGACTTTTCATCAGATAATGTAATGTCTATAGAATTTCTACAGGATATTCTATAGAATTCCCACCTCTATAGAACAGTGAAAAGACCTTCCAGCACATGAAGCTGATGTCTAAAGAATTTCTATAGAATTTTGAATACATATTCTATAGAATCTACAGTTCTAAAGAAATTCCGACGAAATTCTATAGCGTTCTATATATTTCTATAGAGATTCTATAGAACATTTTTTGCAGGGATATTAGTGCTCTTGTTTCCACTTCCTGCCACTTCTGCTTTGGCCTGAGCACTGCCTGTCTCACTGTCCCTGATTGGCAATCAGGACACACCTGGAGGTTGCCAATCAGGATGCTTTATATGCTCGCCCTGTCCTAAAGACGAGACTGGGTAATTTTTCTGATATTGTGCACTTGGCCTCACAAGCTCTCATAGCTTTTATGTTTAGTGTGTGTTTCTCCCTAGAGAGTTGTTAGCTTCCTGTGCACTCCCTAACTGTACTAGCTTTTCATTAAATATGTTGCATTCCGCCTGCCGCCTCTTCATTTTGGGGTCACAGTGCAAGCAACTTACCGCGCAGGGTTCAAAGCGTGGGGGGGGGAAATAGCGGCTTATAATCCGGAAGTTACAATATATATTGGATATACCTAATATACACCAATGCTAAGCAGGTGGAAATAGAAAAATTAAAATTGTATACATGTCAAAACCAGTGATTGATTGGTCATCAGTCCAATCCATGTGTATCCAGCTCTCAGTTTAAATTAGCTGAGATAGTTTACAGCCCTTCTTCGACCCAGAACATATTTGTTGATCATATTGTTAACATTCACACCAGGAGCCTCACTCTAGATGTTTACAAACATGTGTTTGGGGGGAATTGAACGTCTGAGCACAAGAGGATTGTGTGAAAGCTTGCATTTGAAAATCTTTAGCCAATTAACGTAATTATTCCCATGCACGAGAAACAGGACTGGAACAGGTCACATCGATTTTATTTTGTTTTGATGTTCTCTATCTCAGCCAACATCCCTTTGTTTCTGCTTTTCTTACTCATCCTCACCATAGCTCTCTTGGCAGATATGTCGACATAAATAGGATTTAGGGTTGCCGGCGCTCTTAAAAAAAAAAGGGACACCATGTGGGCCGGTCAACCTGAAGTTTTTGGGCCTTTTTTATTTGTGTGAAAGTAGTTGTATTTTATCTGCAAAGGTTGAATGGAGGCAACTGGACCCTTATTCAGAAAAGTTTTTGGATTATATGATTATATTTGATTTCAATCAGAATTTAATTAAATGCTATACTAAAACAAATACAGGAGGGATTAATTGTTGAATAATGTCCAATGCTTTTGTGCAAAATAACTAAGTTAACATCCATCCATCCATCTTCTTCCGCTTATCCGAGGTCGGGTCGCGGGGGCAGCAGCCTAAGCAGGGAAGCCCAGACTTTCTTCTCCCTAAGCCACTTCGTCCAGCTTTTCCCGGGGGATCCCGAGGCATTCCCAGGCCAGCCGGGAGACATAGTCTTCCCAACGTGTCCTGGGTCTTCCCCGTGGCCTCCTACCGGTCGGACGTGCCCTAAACACCTCCCTAGGGAGGCGTTCGGGTGGCATCCTGACCAGATGCCTGAACCACCTCATCTGTCTCCTCATAATTAAATTTAAAAAATGCCTATATAGAAATATTTCCTGCTTAATAGAATAAAAATAAACCTATTTCTTAAAAATACATCTCTTCTGGTTAACACTGACACTTACTTCTGTGTGCAAAGCTGTGGATCGTATCACCAGAAAATGCACAATGAAAAACATATTTTTTTGTAAGAGATATAGTATTTTTTTATTTATTTTCTAAATTAAAAAAAAAACTACATTTAAGACAGGCAGACAGACAACAAAATGCATCAATTGAAACAATTTTAATTAGCCCCATAAGTCATTCAGCAGCTATAAAATTATAAAATGAAATTGCGGAATAGACGATATGTCTAATATTTTTCTATTTCTGGCCGTCCAAAATGTGGATACACACACGATGGACAGATGATTGTTGTCTGTGCAGTGTGAGCACTGATCCTGCAGCTGTGTGTGGAACTGACAGTTCCTCTGACACGGGCTAATTAAAAACGCAAAACGGTGATGAGTGTTGATGAATCACATTGCGTGTGCTAAATAAATATATGTGCATCTTCTCGTGCCAGTATTGTGAGTATTTTGATGAACAGCATATATTTTGCATGTTAATGAATACAGAGACACAACATGGATTGCACACCTTATTCTGCTCACTTAACAGACGTAATCCACTTTGCACAAGTTTAGTAGATCATCTTTGCGTGTGCTGTCAGGTTTGCCCTGGTTTTAGTACACACAAACCTTTAGTAAATCAGGCCCTTAGTGTGCAACTTCATGATATAGTAGGGTCTCGAACTTTCATCAGTATGTGAACTATTTTGGAAAAAAAGGAGAGGTGAGATATCTGTCTTTTATTGATATGACTGGCTCCATATAAATGAATACACCCGTGCCCATTATGATATACTGTGATCAAAAGAAGAATAATGTCAAAATGTACCACTTATAAAATTATTAAGAGTTGCAGAAAATATAATTTGACCCTTTGGTGGGTTACTGTATCATCAGTTGGAGTGTTGGAGTGTCACTTTCATAAAGTGTAGTGTGACTACCTTAAAGGTGGACACACTATGTTTATCTTTAACAACTTAGATACACAACTCGTCTTTTGAGGACAGGACACCATTATTATAACAACAACAACAGAGCAGAGTTGCTAACTGACACTTCTAAAAAAGGTGACCTAGCAATTCTATTAAGTTAGCATGTACCTCGTAGATGTGGTAGGCACATGTAGCTCAGAAAGACACAATCTCTGAATTTCCCAGATTGCTCCTTTTTTAAAAGAAATTGTGGCAGAAAGTCACAGCAGCCAAGGCAAGACAAACAAATGCCACAAAAGCGGAACTGCAATGGGTTTGACAGGCGAGCGATAAGACACGCTGGAATCGATTGGCTGAGCCTTAACCCACGGGATGGTTGGCACTCTGATTATCTGATTATTACTCATTGCAGACTTTATGAGAGCCAACAAACATGATAAAAAAACACTTACTGTACAAGGTCTGCTGTCATTAGGATGCAAACGTCTTTTTGTGGCGTTCTTGCCATTCCCAGATCCCAAGTGGCTGTCAAAGTGTACCAACTTGTCAGAGTATGTCCTCAGCCATCTACTTTCCAGGTGAGAGGCATGACTTATAATTTACAAAAAACTTCCAGGGAGCAAGGAAGCGAGGAAACACCATGCCTGTCGATCATGTCGAAATTGTACACAAGGTTGTTATCACAGCGCCGCTATAAATAGTTTGCCTGTGTTCGTGCTTATAATAACAATAGATAGATAGTACTTTATTGATTCCTTCCGGAGAGTTACCTCAGGAAAATAAAAATTCCAGCAGCAGTGTACAAAATTAAGATCGGATTTAAAAAGTAAAAAGTAAATAATTGGGGTATACATGGAAATAAAATAGAAAATATAACAATAACAATGAAAATATAAAAGCAACAATTAATACAAATATAACAGTAAAAAGAAGAATATATAACAGTAAAAATAAGAATATAACAAGAGAAACTAGGCAGTAGTGACCATATTATGAAAATGTTTTGCACTGTTTTTGCACTGTTAATTGCACTGTGTTTTTGTTGCAGTTTATTTCAGTGTTGTTTTTATATATAATATAATACATAATATCACTAATACTTAGTTAATATTCAAGTCACAAAAGGTAAATGGGAGTATTGTTGGCGCTTTTTGTATGGTTATTTATTGGATTTTATGGGCGGAATAGAGGGCCGCCCTTTGGCTCCACTGTAAGCGGACTCTTAGTTACACTTATTTAATATCTAGAATGCATTAGAAAAAAAATTCCATCCGTCGTCATATATTTCATAATGATTGTGAAAAATAGGCAAAATTCCCCAAAAAGTGTACCGTATTTTTCGGAGTATAAGTCGCACCGTAGTATAAGTCGCACCTGCCGAAAATGCATAATAAAAAAGGAAAAAAAAATATATAAGTCACACTGGAGCCCGGGCAAACTATAAAAAAAACTGCGACTTATAGTCCGAAAAATACGGTAGTTCCCCTTTAAGACTTAAAAAGCAGGTGTTGATAAAATACTTCCCGGCTGTGAGATGTTACATGATGTTGGTAGTGTTCAACCTCTTGTGCTAATAAAACTGGAAAAAAATGCATTTCATTCATGTCTTGTTGCGTGCGACCAGTCTTCCTCTCAGGAAATAAAACGCACTGGTCAATCCCAAATTATTTTGGATGGCATACAGTATATGTTGAATAAGAAGGACCACCAAGACAGAATAGCACTTGGCCAAGTTTTACTAAATTTTAGGAGACCAGTCCTTACAACGCGACAATAGCATCAGCAAGAAGAGGTCTAAATTCAAACAAAAATAATCAGCTTATTTAGAGCGAACACAGCCCCTCCCGCCCAGAAAGAAATATAGCTGTAGTTTCAAACAGATAAGGCCTTCTCTACAGAAAGGGAGTATGTTATATCCCGACGCGGACAGTACGGCGCCTTCAAGGTGAAACGAAGAGTTTACTAGCTGACATAAGATAAAAAAAAAAAAAAGTGTTCACATGGGAAAATATTAACTGCTTTAAACTTCACTATGGATTAAGAAAGAACACTTAAAAATGTATGCATTCTCCACAGTCTTTATGCACATCAATTACAAATAGTATCGATGAGAGTACTGATAAATACCAGCATCGATCAAAAATATCGATATGGGTTGGTTGGTAGTTTGGTGTCAGTTTATTTCAAACATGCATACAATTACAATGTAGTTCATTACATATTTCCGGTTGTTTCATTAATGCATGTCCGAAAAGGAGTAGGAAGAAGCAGAGCTTAGATAATGCTACCCCTTTTCGATTAATCCTACCCCTAATACTGATATCGGTATTGATAAAACCTTATATACACAAATTACAATTACCGTATTTTTCGGACTATAAGTCGCAGTTTTTTTCATAGTTTATGAAAGTTGCATAATGTTTTTTTCCTTCTTTATCATGCATTTTCGGCATGTGCGACTTATACTCCGGTGCGACTTATACTCCGAAAAATACGGTAACTTAATTTACCTTGGAAGTTGCAACCCGATTGACTGTATACAAGGGGTCACCAACGCGGTGCCCGCGGGCACCAGGTAGCCCGTAAGGACCAGATGAGTAGCTCGCTGGCCTGTTCTAAAAATATCTCAAATAGCAGCACTTACCAGTGAGCTGCCTCTATTTTTTAAATTTTACTGTATTTTTCGGACTATAAGTCGCAGTTTTTTTCATAGTTTGGCCGGGCTCCAGTGCGACTTATATATGTTTTTTTCCTTCTTTATTATGCATTTTCGGCAGGTGCGACTTATACTCCGAAAAATACGGTATTTATTTACTAGCAAGCTGTTCTCGCTTTGCTCAACATTTTTAATTCTAAGAGACAAAACTCAAATAGAATTTGAAAATCCAAGAAAATATTTTAAAGACTTGGTCTTCACTAACTGACAAAGAAACAGATAACAGATTTGGTGTCCAGTTCAAAGTGTGACATGATTTATTTAAAAATTTGAGAGTTGACTTTTGTATTTTACATGAGTTATTATTTGTACAAACATGGTGCAAAGTAATTCATGATTTGTTAAAACATGTTAGTGGCTAGCTTGTTAAAATGGACTTAGAAGTGATCATTTGAAAATGTTCAATTTGAAAAATGTGCACTTAGAGAAAATTTAACAATAAAGTGCTGCACATTGATATTTATCTGTTTCTATATATATTTATTGTGAGAAATCATGAAGATGATCAGTGTTTCCACAAAGATAAATATCATTAATTATTAATAATAACATAGAGTTAAAGGTAAATTGAGCAAATTGGCTATTTCTGGCAATTTATTTAAGTGTGTATCAAACTGGTAGCCCCTGCGATGAGGGGGCGACTTGTCCAGGGTGTACCCCGCCTTCCGCCCGATTGTAGCTGAGATAGGCTCCAGTTCCCCCGCAAACCCAAAGAGAATAAGCGGTAGAAAATGGATGGATGGAAACTGGTAGCCCTTCGCATTAATCAGTACCCAAGAAGTAGCTCTTGGTTTCAAAAAGGTTGGTGACCCTGCTGTATACCATTCAGTACTGTTTTATGTTATTGAGCAGAGCAGGCTGACCTTGGCTGTTCAGTTAATTGCGTGTACATGCAGCCTTGGCGGAGTACAGAGACTAATTATGTTATTAGGTGCAGATGCCACTGATTTAGCTTGTTGTTTTCAAGTTTAACTGAGCAGACACAAACAAGAACATATGGACATGACTACAGACACACAACAAAGCAGCTGAACGCCCGTACACACAGACACAAGCTGCTTTACCTACCAGGTTTTTATTCTGTGTGTATTTTCTAACTGCTATCAGTGCCAGATACAGATGTATCAGGACACACAGACACCTACAGGGACCTGCTTCTGTTCTGTGGAACTCCAAAGGTAAACACTGCAGCAGATTGACTACACAAAAGAAAAAATGAACCAAACACTTCAACACAGGCACTGAAATTGTCTTGAACTGAAACAGAAATCTAACTGTATTTGTATGATTTGTTCAAGCTAAAATTTGAATTATGGTGCTTGTAAATTGAATGTTTTCATACTATAATGCAGGGGTCCCCAACCTTTTTTCCAACGGGGACCGGTTTAATGTATGCATTATTTTCACGGACCGGCTTTCCACGTGTAGCAGATAAAATAAAATTAAAACAAAATGAGCATGAAAAATCCACTCACCATAACGCTAAAGTAGTGGGAGCCCTGGGCATGTTTCTTTGCGAAGAGAGGGTCCCCGGCACGTTGACAGCATACACTATATGTGGTTGGGATCCGCTGCTATAATGTACCATAACACCATGAATCTACCGTATTTTTCGGAGTACCGTATTTTTCAGACTATAAGTCGCAGTTTTTTTTCATAGTTTGGCCGGGGGTGCGATTTATACTCAGGAGCGACTTATGTGTGAGATTATTAACACATTACCGTAAAATATCAAATAATATTATTTAGCTTATTCACGTGAGAGACTAGACGTATAAGATTTCATGGGATTTAGCGATTAGGAGTGACAGATTGTTTGGTAAACGTATAGCATGTTCTATATGTTATAGTTATTTGAATGACTCTTACCATAATATGTTACGTTAACATACCAGGCACGTTCTCAGTTGGTTATTTATGCCTCATATAACGTACACTTATTCAGCCTGTTGTTCACTATTCTTTATTTATTTCAAATTGCCTTTCAAATGTCTATTCTTGGTGTTGGGTTTTATCAAATACATTTCCCCCAAAAAATGCGACTTATACTCCAGTGCGACTTATATATGTTTTTTTCCTTCTTTACTATGCATTTTCGGCAGGTGCGACTTATACTCCGGTGCGACTTATACTCCGAAAAATACGGTATACGTTGCACCGGAGTATAAGTCGCACCTGCCGAAAATGCATAATAAAGAAGGAAAAAAACATATATAAATCGCAATTGAGCCTGGCCAAACTATGAAAAAAACTGCGATTTATAGTCCGAAAAATACGGTATATGGTTTACTTCACATGGCTTGTCACTGGCTTCAGATTCAATTTTGCACGGATAATATTCGAAGGCTTCGCTCTAACTTTAAGAAATATTGCATGTTCTATATCCTGCACCCACTTACTAAAACCATGAGCAGTATGAAAGGTTTTGCTACTCTCATGCAGAACACACTTCCAGGCTTTTTACGGAAAAATAAGGTTATGCTTTATCTAACATTTCTTTGATTGCTTTTAGGAACAATTAAATCTGCACAAAGTGCACATGCAATACATAAAAAATAGACAAGCTTGGATGGTCACTACTTTAATATTTAGTGTCTGGCAACGTTATAGAGTCTGTGTTTGTGCAGATGTGAGTTGCTGGACTCGTAAAGACCACAGTGACCCCTGCTGGCAAGGATACATTTTTTGGGCTGCAGTGAATTTAATAAAGATAAAAGAGGACAGGAGAGAGGAAGAGTTTGTTTCTCTAAAAGTGTTCTATCCTTTCAAGGAGTCATTGGGGGAAGCATTCATCAACAAAAGTATTTGCTTCAATATCGCAATTTAAGAGATGTGTGTGCGTACGAGATATGCGACAGAAATAACTACTCATTTGATTATCTTTCACATTATGTTAACTCAGGCCTCCTGTTTATGCATGCATATTACTGGTGGGTAATGCACACAACACAACTTACAAATGCATAGGCTTGAATTCATGAATAAAGATACATAAATATGGAAATTGGCACCTCACTTGGTTTCGAAGAATAATAGTCTGCTTAGTCTGAGCTCTACTCAGGTGCCCTTGAACAAGGCACCATTCCCTTTAACATTTTAGCTATGTCTATGGCTTTCTTGCCTGCATGTAGTGCCGTGGCATCCACTTGTACATGTGGGGAGTTCTGAATATAATCTGGGTAGTGCTGTCAAATGACTTACTTTTGAATCAGATTAATCACACTTTTGAATGTGGATTAATCATGATTAATCACAGGCTATCACTGGCTTGCGTAATTGTAATTAACTTGAAAAAATAACAATATTTTGGACAGGAATGCAATTTTATCATCAGAATGTCATCCGGGAACATTACAAAGTTTTACTTGAATACACATCATTTATATGCTTTAAACATGGTAACAGTTTATCTGAAATCTAGTCAGGGTGTAATTTGGAGTTAAATTTTTGCAGCAAGCACACTAGTCGGAGTTTCCTCACTCATCTTTGCACTGACGTATGCAATAACCCCATCACTGACTGCTCAACAACCTGTGCCGCCTCTCAGATAACCAACCACAGTTAAAGTAAAGGAGCATGTGAGGTGAAAATCTGTGATTAATCTGTATATATACATGATAATGCAAAAATGGTTTGTGATTAATCACATTAATCAACTTGTTATATTTGACAGCCCTAGTAAAACACATGTCTTCCATCGGAATTATTGTGTGTCCATAATTTCAAGTTAATTTTGTCGAAAAATTTACAGCAGAACAATTCGATACAAACCAATACAACAGCTGTATTAAAACAGTTTAATTTACAAAGTCAATGAATACTTGTACATGCCAAACATAACATAATGTTAACTTGTACTACAAATACTATTGCAATACAGCAACAAATGTATTTTCTTTCAATCAGCTTTGCTGTATGTATAATAAGTACAGTTATTGGATTGGATGTTAGAATAGTGTGCTTTATGTTTCAGTTCAATCTTGTAACATACATGGAATACTAGACAGCAGAGGTGGGACCAAGTCATTGCTTTGCAAGTCACAAGTAAGTCTCAAGTCTTTGCCCTCAAGTCTCGAGTCAAGTCCCGAGTCAATACAGGCAAGTCCCGAGTCAAGTCCAAAGTCAAGACTGGAAAGTCTCAAGTCAAGTCCCAAGTCCTGCATTTTGAGTTTCGAGTCCTTTCAAGTCCTTTTAACCACAGACTAATATATTTACACAGATTGTGTATGCTTTTAAAACGCTGTATTTATTTATTAAAATAAGTGCATTTGAAATTGCAGGAAAAAAAATTGTGCTGACATTGCACTTCATAATAGCACTATTAACCAGACATTTTAAACATTTAACTCATTCCTTTACAGAATAAACACATTTGAAAAAACAAGTGCAACTGTACTTATTTGTACAAAAGTGTTAACATTGTATTTCCATGGCATATTGCATTGTAACTAGTTCCACAGCAGTTTCTATCTTGTTCTTACCTTATCTCATTGATCTCATCTCATACTGTATGTGTGTTTATGTGTGCGTACACATGAAAAACATAACAAATACATGAACAAAACAATGAACAGAGTTGTACTTTTTAGATGTCAGGGCCCTATGCAATATGTACACATATTCTTAATATAGTATACATTTTAACTGACCTTTATTTGACTATGTTTGTCTTTTTGTAGGTGGCTAAAATACGCAGTGCTGCTGACCGCCGTCAAACGTTATGTTACTGTGTATGATACATTGACTAACGTAACGTTATGTGTAGGTACCTTATGCAACCCTGCATAACAAAAAATCACTTGACAAAAAGTTTGAATAAGGTAGCGAACTGCAGTGGACGCAACATATTGCCATGTTTGCAATGACTTTAAAACCATAGACATCTTATAAGTAGACGCAGCATTGGTTGCTGTTACGCGAGCAATTTGGCCGCCATCTTGAAGTGGTGATGAGGAGCCGGCGAGCAGCCTAAACTGACAGTTGACAGGTAGAAAACAAAGATGCCGGGCTGGTGTTCAGCGTTTTCCTACTCGAATGAGCGGACTGTTGAAAATAGAAATCGGGAGATTACTTTTCACAAGTAAGATTTAACATTAACGTACTATTGGTTGTATTTTATGAAAATAATATTACCACAGAGTTGAGAAGGAGCAAAGATCTTCAATATTTGTATGTGAAAATCACAAATAAATCTTCTGGGGGAGGATGACGGCCCTACAGGGGTTTGGTTTACAAACGTTCAGCCCCACCTAAAACAAAATTCACCAGCCGCCACTGATTATGATACATTCTCATTTTAGGCAAAATATAAGACAATAATTTCTTAACAGTATAATTGTAACCAGGAATAAGTCTTCATGTAACAATATTCAAATACTAGCATTGTTGGGTAAGACAGCATTTGGTTTTATTCTGAATCCAGTGAAACAGATTGGTGGTTTTAGCTGATATAAAGACTTTCAGGTGTTTATATATGTTTAAGTATTTGGCAGACGCTTTTATCCAAAGCGACATACATAAAAAATACATATATAACAATCACTGTAAACAATATCATTTAAGGGAAGAATGGAATACAAAATATCAATACAAAGTGTCAAGACAGAATAAACTCTCTACAGGTCCCTAACATATATAGATATCTAATGTATTCATACATTGTTTATGTAGGATATACGCATGTACCGTATTTTTCGGACTATAAGTCACAGTTTTTTTTCATAGTTTGGCCGTGCGACTTATATATGTTTTTTTCCTTCTTTATAATTCATTTTCGGCAGGTGCGACTTATACTCCGGTGCGACTTATACTCCGAAAAATACGGTATATATAACCTAATCATATTGTTTCTTCAATTTAAAAATAGCTGACCGTTTTTTTCCCCCTTCTCTAAGATTATATTCCCAGTTTTGATCTCGGACGTCTGGTCACTTATAGCGTATAAGAATATTATATTACTGTTAAGCAAACTATGAATAATAAAACATGTGTCCGTAATCATAGCTACACGTATGACAAAAAAGCGCGTGAAAATCAGTGGTATTCAGTGAGGTAAGATTAATTAAATGCGCTGACAGTTCATTGCTCCTGCCAAATGAATTGCACTGAGTGGAGCAGATCACCACTCCAAGATGGCGGCCCCGCCAGTACGCAGTAGCGCTCGATGCTGCGTCTACTTATAAGATGTCTATGGTTATAACGTTAGCAGTGAGTTTGCAGCCTCACTGATTTAACAACACAACAAATAAAAGTCACGTTACTTAGCCAATAAACGTTATCTTACATTCAAAACTTACCCTTTTTTGTGCAACTTCAAATGTCGAACGAAGTTGGAAGTTGTTGCGTCTCCGTCTGTAATAATCGAACTGCGTGATTTGCATACGGTTATTCGTTTTTTGTTGGCCAAGTCGTAGTTTTTTTACCCGAACGAAACCAACTTCGGCATAATTGTTTCTCACTTGCGCTTTGTTTGACAATTCTTCTTCGTTGGTTTTTCTGCAATTTGATTGGATGAATGCTGTGTGATGAAAACAACGTAGATCTAATTTGATTGGCTGTTGTACTGAGAGCACACCAGCTGACAGGAACAACACGCTGACCGACACAGACGAAGAAAATGAAAAATACAGAGCGCTCCCAAATAACTTTTTAAGCTTTGGATTTTGGGGAAAGTGACAAGTCATGTCAAGTCAAAAGGCTCAAGTCCAAGTGAAGTCACAAGTCATTGATGTTAAAGTCTAAGTCGAGTTGCAAGTCTCTTTACATTTTGTCAAGTCGAGTCTAAAGTCATCAAATTTATGACTCGAGTCTGACTCGAGTCCAAGTCATGTGACTCGAGTCCACACCTCTGCTAGACAGTATACTTAATATTATTATTAATATGAATAGTTTTATTATAGCACAGTATTGCTTTTTAAATGAATTATTACTGATGGTGTATAATACCAAATTTCAGTGTGATGTCTACAATAGGCAGCAATAGTGTGGAGCCGCTTTGTCACTACATCAGTGAAATTTGCCTATCGTTCACAATCATTATGGAAGACCAGACTTTTTTAATGCATTCTAAATAAAAGTTAAAGTTAAAGTGCCAATGATTGTCACACACAATAGGTGTGGTGAAATTATCTTCTGCATTTGACCCATCCCCACAGGGGAGCAGTGAGCAGCAGCGGTGGCCACGCCCGGGAATCATTTGGTTATTTAACCCCCAATTCCAACCCTTAATGCTGAGTGCCAAGCAGGGAGGTAATGGGTACCATTTTTATAGGCTTTGGTATGACTCGGCCGGGGTTTGAACTCACGACCTACCGATCTCAGGGCGGACACTCTAACCACAAGGCCACTGAGCAGGTGTTATAAATAATAAAAAAACGTAAATAAATAAAATCCAATAAAAAAAACATTCAGAAAGCGCCAACAATATTCTATTTACAGTTTGTGACTTGAATATTTGTTTGAGAATCACTGATCTAAACATGAAATTAATCTACTGTCCTTTCAACAAAATTTCGGGTTCGGGGGAATCCTGCCTGTCCTCTCATAACGCTTGTTTCTGGACACATGACGGACTCTTGGGAGAAGCAGAGTGCCGCATGCCTGGCGACCCTTTCAGTTGAAGACGTTGAAGATATCTACAAACCCCGTTTCTATATGAGTTGGGAAATTGTGTTGGATGTAAATATAAACGGAATACAATGATTTTCAAATCCTTTTCAACCCATAAACTTTTTTTTTTTTTTGCCAATAATAATTAACTTAGAATTTCATGGCTGCAACACATGCCAAAGTAGTTGGAAAAGGGCATGTTCACCACTGTGTTACATGGCCTTTCCTTTTAACAACACTCTTTAAACGTTTGGGAACTGAGAAGACACATTTTTTAAGCTTCTCAAGTGGAATTCTTTCCCATTTTTGCTTGACGTACAGCTTAAGTTGTTCAACAGTCCGGGGTGTCCGTTGTGGTATTTTAGGCTTCATAATGCGCCACACATTTTCAATGGGAGACAGGTCTGGACTACAGGCAGGCCAGTCTAGTACGCGCACTCTTTTACTATGAAGCCATGTTGATGTAACTTGTGGCTTGGAATTGTCTTACTGAAATAAGCAGGGTAACGTCCATGGTAACGTTGCTTGGATGGCAACATATGTTGCTCCAAAACCTGTATGTACCTTTCAGCATTAATGGCGCCTTCACGGATGTGTAAGTTACCCATGTCTTGGGCATTAATACACCCCCATACCATCACAGATGCTGGCTTTTCAATTTTGCGCCTATAACAATCCAGATAGTTATTTTCCTCTTTGGTCCGGAGGACACGACATCCACAGTTTCCAAAAACAATTTGAAATGTGGACTCGTCAGACCACAGAACACTTTTCCACTTTGTATCAGTCCATCTTAGATGAGCTCAGGCCCAGCGAAGCCGACGGCGTTTCTGGGTGTTGTTGATAAACGGTTTTCGCCTTGCATAGGAGAGTTTTAACTTGCACTTACAGATGTAGCAACCAACTGTAGTCATTGACAGTGGGTTTCTGAAGTGTTCCTAAACCCATGTGGTGATATCCTGTGCACACTGATGTCGCTTGTTGATGCAGTACAGCCTGAGGGATCGAAGGTCACGGGCTTAGCTGCTTACGTGCAGTGATTTCTCCAGATTCTCTGAACCCTTTGATGATATTACGGACCGTAGATGGTGAAATCCCTAAATTCCTTGCAATAGCTGGTTGAGAAAGGTTTTTCTTAAACTGTTCAACAATTTGCTCACGCATTTGTTGACAAAGTGGTCACACTCGCCCCGTCCTTTTTTGTGAATGACTGAGCATTTTATGGAATCTACTTTTATACCCAATCATGGCACCCACCTATTCCCAATTTGCCTGTTCACCTGTGGGATGTGCCAAATAAGTGTTTGATGAGCATTCCTCAACTTCATCAGTATTTATTGCCACCTTTCCCAACTTCTTTGACAGTGTTGCTGGCATCAAATTCTAAAGTTAATGATTATTTGCAAAAAAAAAAAAAAATGTTTATCAGTTTGAACATCAAATGTGTTGGCTTTGTAGCATATTCAACTGAATATGGGTTGAAAATGATTTGCAAATCATTGTATTCCGTTTATATTTACATCCAACACAATTTCCCAACTCATATGGAAACAGGGTTTGTACCTATTTGGAGTCATGATAACAGGACATCTGTTGATTGGAGTAAGCATTGCCTTGGTGTATCGACATATTGGAAGATGCTGGCAGCCGTTCAAGGTACCCCAAAGCTACCACAAATGATTGGAGGACGTGGGCAGAGTGGAGACTTTGATGATTTTGGACTAAATCACAAACTAGACGAAGTCTACTCTGCTTGATGAATTTGAAGATCAGAAATAGACAATTAGAGTGAAAAGTTTACATTTGTTTTTGCTCACTCAAACACAAACAAACAATTATAATCCGGTTTGTTTTTCCTTGCTGCAAGCAACCTGCCAAGGTCGTTGCTTTGAGATTACCTTAGGGGACAGACGCAACAAACTCCTTCCCTGTCAACAACACATGGGGAGTTGAACTCGGGTGCCGTGCCTTCGGAGTGACGCCAGGCCTACAGACGTAACACACACACCACAGACCATGGATTGCACATACTGTATGCACACATACCCCTCGTGGTTTCTGTGTCATAGTGTGTATGTGTGTTTATCAAGGCTATCCAGTTTGTTTTCCTTCCCCCAGACTAAACTTCCCAACCCAGTCTGGGATCGACTTTTCCCCACCTTTTACAGGCACCGTAAATGGCGACCCATCAACGTTCCAGTTCTGTTAGCCTGTACAATGTGTGTCTGCTCTTGAACGGGTTTGTGCTGAAAATGAAATTGTGTTGTACTTGTGGATTGTGGAATGACAATAAAGTTCCTTCCTTCCTAAGAAACCTCTCTGGATTTAATTTCAGACTTTTTGTTTGTTTCATATTGTCTTTACTGCCACTGGTGGTGGAAAAGTGCAGTACAACTGAGTACCGCTGCGGCCCATATGGATCACACCTGAGAAACAAATATTTTTTTGGTGACGCGGCCCAACAATAAACCCCGCACTTATCGTTAAGAAACACTATATTAGAGCATAGTAAGTTTTTTTCTTGTTTAATGTCAGTGCCTCACCAACTGTGAACTTCACCACATATTACTGTTTCTGTCTCATTCAAAATGAACAGAGACTCACTCATCTATTCTTTTCTTCGTGCCACTGAGAAGGGGCTTTACGATACGATGACATGGCTCCCAGAGAAAGTACAGCTGTGCGGCTATAAAATGTATGTTTGATTGTAGAGAAGGAGAATCCCAATCTGTTTACAATGTTGTTTACATTACTATCTAAGAGTAGCTGACGGAGATCATCTGCACTCCGGCCAAGGTCTGGCTTCACAAAATGGAATAGATGATAGGTAAATATAATCAATTTTTTTTGCTCTGATTAACGTATTTTTCGGGCTATAAGGCGCACCTAAAATCCTCTCATTTTCTCAAAACTCGAGAGTGCGCCTTACAACCCGGTGCGCCTAATGTACTGAATCATTCTGGTTGTGCTTACCGACCTAGTAGCTATTTTATTTGGTACATGATGAAATTATAAGTGTAACCAATAGATAGCAGTCACACATAAAAGATACGTGCAGACTGCAATATGATGGCAGCCACACATACGAGATACGTGTGGACTGCAATAGGACTCAAGTAAACAACACCAAAATGTTATATGTTCCATTGAAAATACAGAACATTACACATGGCGCTCAAAAATCTATCAAAATGTTGGTAAGCTATGAAGTCGGACCGCTTGATGGATTGTACTGTGCATCAACATTCGAGTATTATTATAGTGTGTGTTTGAGCTAAGACATATTATTTGACATTTTGTTTCGCAAAATTATGCAAAAGCAACTTTTTTTACCTTCGGGTACCTGCTGATCTGTATTGGGGATCTGCATAAGTCCTGAAATTTTGCGCACATCCGCCTTTGTAGTCCGTGGTGACACCGTAGTTGATAAGCTTCTTCTTTTTCTCTATCTTCTTGTTATGGGACATTCATCCTCATAAAGTAGTGTAAAGTTCTTACTTATATCTGTCAGTAAACGCGCCATGAAAGCGCTAAAACATACCGGTGTAGTGAGTTTACATTATTCCCCCAAGGAACTTTAGTTATCAGAGAGTTCCGGTCGGACGGTTTTTCACGGGACACATTTCCGGCGTTGTTGTTGCACTAGTGAGCCACGAATGAGGAGATGCTGCTCCGTTATTGATTTAAGTAAAGTCTGAATGTCATTAAAACAGTTAGCACCATCTTTTGACACTTCTTTCACTCTCGTCCTTGCACGCTACACCGCTACAACAAAGATGACGGGGAAAAGACGCTGCCGAAGGTGAGCCACATAAATAAGACCGACCACAAAACGGCGTATCCTGATGCGACTGTCAGAAAGTGGCTTGAAGATGATCTGTAAAACATCAATTAACATTTTGACCAAAGAACCACCAATACATGTTATGTAGACCACAAGGAAGTGTTTTAAATTTAGAAAAAAAATAATAATATGACCTCTTTAATGCGCTCTATAATCCGGTGCGCCTGTTGTATGAAAATAGACCTGACAAGACCCGCTCATCGGCAGTGCGCCTTATAATCCGGTGCGCCCTATGGTCCGGAAAATACGGTGCATCTGTGGCTTTGAGGTGAAAGGTGAAACATAAAAAAACTAAATCGAAAAGCAACACTGCATTGTTGTCAATGATAATATACAGAAAAGGAGGCAGGTATCTTCAATCTCACCACTTCTTCCTTCCTGGTGGTGCCAACACAGATAGGGGGTGCAGTTCATGTTTCCCAAGTGAGCTGTCTAAATGCAATTGGTTTCAAGGTTTGTTTTCATCTTTGTGTCATTATGTTGGCATATTGTGGTGAAGAGGCATTCATTCATTCAGAGGAGAAGTGCAGGTCGGATCGGAAGAACACCAAGCACCTAAAGAGGTTTTGTGCTTGCACCTTTACAATAGTCACACATTGTTATGATAGGTTTAGGCCCCTTCTACACTAAACTGGCTAAATCTCACCTTTTTGATTGATTGATTGAAACTTTTATTAGTGGATTGCACAGTGAAGTACATATTCCGTACAATTGACCTCTAGATGGTAACACCCGAATACGTTTTTCAACTTGTTTAAGTTGGGGTCCACTTAAATTGATTCATGATACAGATATATACTATTTTCATAATACAGTCATCACACAAGATAATCATCACAGTATATAAATTTAATTATTTACATTATTTACAATCCGGGGTGTGGGATATGGAGGGGGGGTTAAGTTTGGTTGGTATCAACACTTCAGTCATCAACAATTGCATCATCAGAGAAATTGACATTGGAACAGTGTAGGTCTGACTTGGTAGGATATGTACAGCAAGTATTGGACACAGAGAGAAAGATCAGAAATTATTAGAAAAAGTGACTACATTTGATTGTTTACATTTGATTATTTACCATCCGAAGAGGTATGATGAGGAAGGGAGGGTGTTAGTTTAGGGTTGAAGTTGCCTGGAGGTGTTCTTTTAGTGCAGTTTTGAAGGAGGATAGAGATGCCCTTTCTTTTACACCTGTTTGGAGTGCATTCCATATTGATGTGGCATAGAAAGAGAATGAGTTAAGACCTTTGTTAGATCAGAATCTGAGTTTAACCTAACCTTATCCTTGTCCACACACACACAATGACCCCTCGCCCCCTTCGTCCGCCGGCGCGATGCGACCTAGTACGCATGCGCGAAAAAAAATGCGCGCGTCATAGTCACCTCTGACCTGGAAGTGTATCCTTACCCTGTGTTTCAATGTAGTCTATTGCCACATTTCTCTTAACAGTAAACCATGCTTGCCTCACCATCAGCAGCTGTTAGACTATTGTAGTGAACCACACCTGAGCCATCATACATGAATCATATCTTTAATGGATGTGTGAAAGTAAACAATGTGATAAATAACATTTTACAACAATCAATCTAGGGATCTAGATATCTGGTCAGGGCACTGTGCTTGGAGGCTGAAATTGGCGGTCGTACTTGACGGCCGCAACCACTTCATGGCTTCACAATAGTAATGGAGTACAAAACTAGACGTTGAGTAATCGCTCGACATACATCGCGGACAATAACTGATAGTCTGCTTTGCCAGTCCAAATGTATTTGCTGTTTTCACTCGTCCACGAGAACCCGCATTCTCGTTGTCTCCCCTACGACAAATGGACAAAGTTTTTCGCTAAGTAGAATCACAGCTGACCTGGACATTCGAAAGTTCTCTTGCCGTTCCACTGGCACAACACACACGTTGACAAACATATCCCACTGTCACTGAACATGGCTATGTTGCCGTCTGAGATGTGTTGTATCTGAAATAGCTGCAATCGCTTCTTTTAAGGTATTCATGTGTGATTCCCCCGAGACCCCGAAAGCGATAAGTGGTAGAAAATGGATGGGATGTATGTGTGATTTCCACAAGCCTCTGTTATGAAGCTGGCTGTGGTGCGGTCTTTCTGGCATCACTTCCTGTGTGGGGCGCGGTCTTTCTGGTGTCACTTCCTCTCTGAACTCAGTTTGTAAACGATCAATGAGTCCATACAAAGCTAAGAGCCGAAGATTCAAGAAATAGCCGGCGCACTTACCCGTGTGAAAAATTATCCAAGGAGGGGAACCTTAATCGATGGTTTAGTATGGCCGAAACGGGGCTTGGGCCAAATAAATATTAGTTTAATGAGTTTAATGTAGACAGGGTCTAGGATAAACTTTATTTATCCCTACAATGGGGACATTCTTTGATTGCGGTGCAGATTCAAAAAGTCCACAAAACAAGGCAAAAACACATTCAAAAGCAAGAGGGAAACATTAGAGAACACCCATCCATCCATCCATTTTTCTACCGTTTGTCCCTTTCGGGGTCGCGGGGGGTGCTGGAGCCTATCTCAGCTGCATTCGGGCGGAAGGCGGGGTACACCCTGGACAAGTCGCCACCTCATCACAGGGCCAACACAGATAGACAGACAATATTCACACTCACATTCACACACTAGGGCCAATTTAGTGTTGCCAATCAACCTATCCCCAGGTGCATGTTTTTGGAGGTGGGAGAAAGCCGGAGTACCCGGAGGAAACCCACGCAGTCATGGGGAGAACATGCAAACTCCACACAGAAAGATCCCGAGCCCGGCATTGAACCCAGGACTACTCAGGACCTTCGTATGCACTAACCCCTATACCACCGTGCTGCCCACATTAGAGAACACAAAGAATATAGCATAATTAAAAGAGCACAGTGCTTATGCAACCAGCTGCCACTTTAGCAACGTCATTTCTATGTACAGCTACAAAAATAAAACACCAAAAATAAAAAAATAAGCAATAATTAATAGATGATGCGCACAGACCAGTCCTTCTCAAATAGTGGGGCGGGCCCCCCCTTGCGGTCACAGTGAGGTATGACCTTGGTGAACATGCTTTTTTTTCGCCGTACCAGAATATGATACAGCGTGTGTAGCACTCGGCTTTACGGTAATCCCGGTGGGAGATGAGGAAAGGTTGTGTGTTGTTTCCTTTATTGTTAATAAGCTGTTTCCTTTATTGTTAATAAGCTTACAATGTTCTGCAGTAGTTATAACAATTTTATAGACAAATTATACTATTTATACTTCCGATGGAGAGTGGAGGCGCAAAATATTTTCTTCTTCCTAGGGTGGTGTAACAGAAAATATTTGCGAAACACTGGCATAGACCAACAAAACAAAACACCATCTCAACACCCACATACTGTAGAGCGCGGTGGCCTCTGCAGTGCTATCGTCTGACCAGAGACAGGAACGGTCCCAACAAAGCAACAAACAGAGCTGACTCCATCCTAAGCTGCCCACTAGCTCTTGGCCAATGTCCAATCCGTCTGGATGACCGAGAGTCCATAAAGGAGACCCAAGTTTCCAATATATACTCATTCAGCTAGAATTCCGTGAAGCTCGTTCATCCTGTCACTCAACGCCAGCTCCGCAGCCCCGTCTCTTCCTCCGGTCTCTCCTCTGACGTGGAAAAGAGCCAGCAGCTGGTCTCCGGTGCACACATGGCCCTGTCCAAAAGGCTCCCCTGAGGTAGACCTAAGCGTTCACAAAAAAGCCCCGCAGAAGTCACGAATATGCCACCCCTTGTTGCGCAGTACATTTTTAAACTCTTGTCCTACTTGGGGCCGCGCGTGGGGCTGGAGCGTATCCCAGCTGCATTTGGGCGCAAGGCAAGTCGCCACAACCAAAAGACAAA
Source organism: Nerophis lumbriciformis (assembly GCF_033978685.3). Lineage (NCBI taxonomy): Eukaryota > Metazoa > Chordata > Actinopteri > Syngnathiformes > Syngnathidae > Nerophis > Nerophis lumbriciformis. The sequence goes on from NC_084557.2 coordinate 26,148,338, forward strand.
AAACACGGGCGAAACATAAAAAAAACACAAAAGAAGGATACACAAGAGTGCAGAGTTTCTGCAACAGGCAGCCTACTCAGTGGCCTAGTGGTTAGAGTGTCCGTCCTGAGATCGGTAGGTTGGGAGTTCAAACCCCGGCCGAGTCATACCAAAGACTATAAAAATGGGACCCATTACCTCTCTGCTTGGCACTCAGCATCAAGGGTTGGAATTGGGGGTTAAATCACCAAAATGATTCCCGGGCGCGGCCACCGCTGCTGCCCACTGCTCCCCTCACCTCCCAGGGGGTGATCAAGGGTGATGGGTCAAATGCAGAGAATAATTTTGCCACACCTAGTGTGTGTGTGACAATCATTGGTACTTTAACTTTAACTTTAACATTGGCGCCATTTGGAGAAAAAACATGTTTTCCAAATGCTAATAAAGCATTTTAATAAACTAAGATATTTTGAGTGAATACATTTTTTTGCTGACACTCTGACAATCTAAAATGACTTATCATTACATAGATGCTTGAATATTACATTGAACCATGCTGTTGTGATTGAACATTGACTTTATTCTTCCTGTCACCAGGGTGTATGATTCATTTGGTTGCTGGTTGTGTTGCTCTTTCTGTGAGAGAAAACTACATTTATTTTCCACAGTGGATTGATTGATGATGTTCACCTTCAAGTTGCTGGCATTATTCATCTCATTGTCCTCCATTAAACAATAGTTGTTATATTTTTGCAGCTATGTATCCCTCAAAAGACAATTTAAGCGAGCATGACTTAATGAGACACTTGCATCGAGGACGGAAGAAATTCACACCCTTGGATTGTGTTGACTGGCCATTCTTGTCTCCATGTGTCCTATTTGGAATTAACAGTAATGGTGTGAAATATATTAATGGAGCATTAGATAAAAGGATCCATCAAATGCTAAACGCTGAAATTAGATTTTTACACCTACTGTAAACATGAGTTTGTGTGCAATGGAAAATATAAACAATCTAAAAGAGCAGTGTTGTGTATTTATATATATTATTGCTACTGCACATTTACTGCAGCTGTACTCAGACCTTTAGCAGCAACTAGATTTTCAGGTACACGCACATTAAATTGTCTCGATTCAGACTTATTAGTTTAAAGTCATGAGGTATTGACGGGTGTAATAATTGTTCATTCACACTTGTTTTGTCATGTATATGCTGCTGATTAGCATTAGATTCCAACATCTCCAAATTTGGTAATGAAAACTACAATTAAGATGCACATTACAATAAAACAGCTGGTCTGGGTGGAAGGGGGCGTGGTCGGCGCGCCTCCTGCTGGAAGGGAACGTGTATGGCCCGGCTTCGAAGCCCAGCTGGCAGGTGAGTAGATTGCCCAGCTGGGGCAAGTTATCTAATCACCTGTCGCCTTTATCAGCTGCGTCCGAGGCCATGAGGGGGCACTTATGAGAGCAGACGACACGCACACGACAGACTCGGAGAGGAAGCACGGACCCCGCTGGCAACACCGTGCTGAACACTGGGGTGTATAAACAAAAAAAAACTTGATCAAACCTGTATTCTGGGCGCGAGAAGTTCTGTCGGTCCCAGGAGAATCCACCTAACAAGGAGTCGTTCACAGTCTGTAATAAGTACAATATTTACAGTACAAAGACTTTAGGACGCAACATAAGACCAGATTAACACGTTCAGCTTCAAGGTAAAGGCTACTTCCTAGCTAGACAACACCGCAGGCCTTACACTAATGCCATCTACGTCTTGAAAATTGTAACTGCATGCAAAGTTTACTTTATAACACTTGCAAATGAGATTCAGAAATGTGATAAGAAAACAAGATAGGAAAACTAATTGGCATAGTTATAATAATCAGTTAATTTTTAAATGTTACACTAAAAAAATAGATTGTATTATTCAAGTAACACACACACACAAATACTGATAACTGGGAGTCAGCTGTTGCTCCAGCCTGGAGACCTCCCGGCTCCAGCCCTCTTGTATCAGTCCACCTGTGTCATGCCATGATTTGTCCAATGGCAAGCTCAGAAGGTCAAAAAATACGTATCGCAAATCGTTTTAATGATGGTAAAATTTGTGAGCATGTTGAGCAATTGAGAAACATTATAATTGTTAAATTAACAACATCGTAAGGGCATGCTTGCCAACCTTGAGACCTCCGATTTCGGGAGGTGGGGGGGGGGCGTGGTCAGGGGTGGGGCAGGGGGCGTGGTTGGGGGCGTGGTTAAGAGGGGAGGAGTATATTTACAGCTAGAATTCACCAAGTCAGGTATTTCATATATATATATATATATATATATATATATATATATATATATATATATATATATATATATATATATATATATATATATATATATATATATATATAAAATAAATACTTGAATTTTAGTGTTCATTTATTTACACGTATACACACACATAACACTCATCTACTCATTGTTGAGTTAAGGGTTGAATTGTCCATCCTTGTTCTATTCTCTGTCACTATTTTTCTAACCATGCTGAATTCCCTCTCTGATGATGCATTGCTGTGTGGCACGCACAAAAGTGCTTTCATCAAATGCGCTAGAGTCTGGAATCTTCCATCTCTCCCTAGCATGGCCCAAAACCGGTCTATCTTTGCTTCCTGAGGAAGATCTTCACTGCCAAGCACTTGGTAGTCCACTACTTCTTCCCGAAGGCTATCCAGGTCCAATCGCTGCAGCTTGGCTTGGAACTTACAAGCGTATTTCTTCATCTTACTCGTCGTCGGCGTCGCCACGGCTATATCTTCCTCGTTCTTCTGCTTCGTTTCCTTGTTGTGTGCGCAGTTGTGCACTGCACTCTCTAAAAGCCCTAGATGTTATTGTCACATATGCATGTACAGTAGATGGCAGTATTGTCCTGTTTAAGAGTGTCACAACATTGCTGTTTACGGCAGACAAACTGCTTTACGGTAGACGGAAACGTGACTGCTGTTGTTGTGTGTTGTTACCGCGCTGGGAGAGCGTTAATGAAATAATAAACCCACATAAGAAACCAAGAACTCGCCCTCGATCATTCTACAGTTATAACGTGATTGGGCAGGCACGCTGTTTATATTTTGGGAAAGTGGACGTGAAAACAAGTCAGGTCCGCATGGAGCTGGAGGGGGCGTGGCCTCCAGCTCGGCCTGAATTTCGGGAGATTTTCGGGAGAAAATTTGTCCCGGGAGGTTTTCGGGAGAGGCACTGAATTTCGGGAGTCTCCCGGAAAATCCGGGAGGGTTGGCAAGTATGCGTAAGGGGGTAGAATGTAACCACATTTTTAAATTATGACAGTGGTTAAACAGTGCCTGTTGCTGGCGTTAGGTGGTAATGCAGGCAGCTGTAAGAGAAACACAGTGCTGTGACAACTGGTGGATGGTGTGCCCTGTAATTCCATCCATCCATCCATTTTCTACCGCTTGTCCCTATTGGGATCGCGGGGGTGGCTGGAGCCTATCCCAGCTGCATTCTGGCGGTAATTGTAATTGATAATTAAATGTTCACAGCCTGTTCATATATTCTATGTAATGTATTCGTAACAATGATTGTTGTGAGGCTAAACTACATTTTGAAACAAAATTGCACTTTCTCTGGATAAAAGTCATTCATCATTTTTGTTGTATTAGACCAGTGGTTGCCAAACTTTTTTCACCAAGTACCGTATTTTTCGGAGTATAAGTCGCACCGGAGTATAAGTCGTACCTGCCTAAAATGCATAATAAAAAAGGAAAAAAACATATGTAAGTCGCACTTACTGCGACTTATAGTCCGAAAAATACGGTAATACCTTAGAAAACACTTGGCTCTCTAAGTACCACCAGTGTAGTAGGGCTAAGTACTCATTAAAAACAAGGCAGAGGTTTTATTTACCAAGTATATTAAATATTTTTGACTACTGTAACATTACACTCAATTTGAACAGTAACACTGTGTGTAAATATAGGAAAATAACGAGAATTGTGGAAAGATTTTAAGTCCCCTTTCCCACAACTTGGAAAGAAGACAAGAATGGGAAGTGAAGGTTTTCCATCAACAATAAACAGACTATACTTGAATCTCAGTAAAACTAAAATAATGCAATTCGGTAACAGTAGAAGAGAAAGTCAAACACAAATACAAATAGACGGATATTGAAGGAGTTAAAGAAACCATATTTTGGGTGTAATAATAGATGATAAAATTAACTGAAAATATCATCAAAGAATATACAACATAAAGTGGCATGAAATATGTCAATAATGAATACAGAAAAATATGTTCTGGACCAACAATCACTCCATATTCTCTACTACTCACTAGTGTTACCATATCCGAGTTAATGTGCAGAAATATGGGGAAATAAGTACAAAAGTACGCTTATTCACTTACCAAAAAATAAGATCAGTTAGAATAATACATATTAGGTGATACATACAGTGATTGCAAATACATTGGATGCAGACACCTCCGTTGGCTTCACAAAAAATGTCACAATTTCTCTGTGATAGTCGATCCAAAGCTAATGAAGATTTGGGCAAAATGAGGGTAAATTATTGTTCTGTTTGTTCTGCGTATTTTTTATGTTTGTTGCCTAGTCGGGTGCCTGCTAGAGTGCCTACTTGTCACAAAACACTGCAGGAATGTAGCAGCAGCGTGCGTCAAATACGGCCGCAAAGTTATACTTTCACAAAATAAAAGCATGTTTTATTGTACGTTTATGAGCTGGAGTATGTTCAGAACTATATATAGACATATTATTTTGGTTTAATTTGTCTGAAAAACGTCAAAACGACAGCAATTGCATGCATCGGGGCACAGCCGAAAACTATACCAATTATAATCCTAGCCCGAACCCCATTTAGCCCAAACCCCTTGTAACGGTACAGTGGCAGACGGAGACGGCACGGAGGCAGGGACGTCGTTAGCTTGCAGCGTGTTTATTGAAATATACAAATATATATGAAGTGTGTGATTAAACCAAATGTATACGGTGTGACTATGTGTAGCGAGTGTATAAGGCGTGTTACCAGGTGGTGTTGAAGGTGTGTGTTGAGATCTGTGCGGAAGTCCAGAAAGGGCAAGGCAGGCTCGGAGGTACAGGAACAGGCAGGAGGTCAGGGGCTGGAGCGAGGCGTCGTGGTCCAAAAGGCAGGTGTAACGCAGGTGCCAAATTTATACCTTTTTGTATTTGACTGGTATGCTCTTGCTTACTAATTACTCTTTGAGCGCTGTGCGTGCTTCCTGGTCACGTGACTGCCGCGGTCCAATTAGCTGGGCTTATAAGCCGGTAGCAGGAAGTTGCCAGCTGACAGATCGATTGTTTGCTCGAGGTAGGTTTTTAATCCTCGTTTTTACCTGAAGTATTGTGCTAACTAAGTATAAACTAAAATGCCTAATTTGTAACTTTATAGAGCCGACTACCAGCGCCGGAGTTTTTTTCTCTCTCTCATTAAGCTGTTGGTGAGTCCATATTTATGAACATAGCACAGTTAGCATTTATCCCTCTTCGATTGTTTTCATTGCAACAGTCTTTGTAGCATATTATCAATCGTCTGTATACAAGGTTTATGATTTAAACCTTTTGATAACTATTTGTGTGTTAAATGTACTTTTAAATGTGTTTTGATAATAAGCATGTTTAGTGCACTGATGCTGCTAATAGCTATTTTGACATTTTATTGCATATTGTGATTTTGATGTTATTGATTTATATTGTACAATATGGAGGAAAGAAGATATGTTGTGTACACATGGATTTAAAAGAATGTTCCTGGCTCTTACACAGGCCAGGCTTCTCTTGTTTTGATGGCGAGCTAAAGAAAGGAGCATCTAGTCCAAGGAGTGTTCTTGGAGGATTCCAGCCAGAAACCTCACCACCTGTTCGGTTTGGGCGGGTAGGAGGCTCTCGAGCCGACCCTTTACATTTGTTTTCCCATCTTTAACCTGCAGTATACGAGCTGTACTGCCATCCTTTTTTTTCTAAGAACTCTTAAGTCTGAACTGAGATTCATTCAGATCCCGAAATATTAATTAATGAAATTTGAATTGTATGTATGTATGTATATAGTCACTGTTTTCCCGATTTATTTCATGTTGAATGGCCATTCAACTTATTGTGTGTATATATCTGCTGTCCCTCACAAATGGTTTAAATACACGGTGTCAACCAAACTACAGTTTAAGCTCTGCCTTCTCTCTCCAAGTCGAAACCCTACTCTTCTGTTCTGAGCCCATAAAACCCCGTATATACAGTATTGCATTAAATTAGTGGCGAGCTAGCCAGGAGAGAGAGCAGCTTAAGTTGTGTGTTTGTGTCTGTGTGTGGACAGAGTATAACTTTACAATGGACATAATTGAGAAACATGGCATAAATATACATAATGCAGTATTGATTGAGTGTGATACAAAGGCTGAAGAAAATGAAGAGGTCGTGGAATTTTTGTCTAAATACGGTTCGATTGGTCAGTGTGAGATTATTGATGATTGGGAATCTGAGTTTAGGCATAAGTGGGTTGTTGAGTATAAATTTACTGATGCTATTAACGCGCTGCGTCACATTTTGCCTTACACTTTTGTGAGTCGAAATGGTAAAATTTATGAAATATCCGAATTGTCCGCTGTTTGCGCTACTCGCATAGAGAAACAGAAAACAAACGCATATTTATCTGATTTAAAAGAGTTAGCTAAGCTAACTGGTAAGGACTTTACGGAGGTCCTCAACGATGTGATGTCCCTGCTTGGTCACTCTGTTACGCAGCTTGGGCCAGTCCAAGCTAAAACTCTGACAACTTCTGCTGCCCAAGCAACACAGTCAACTCCCACTGCCTCTACCGAGAGTCAGGAATTGCTCTCTGATCACACTGAACATAAACCCCAATCCCAAACCAGAACCTCTCTCCCAAATATTGCTGCACCTACCTTGAACCCACCAGAAGTCCAACGTTATGTGGTTGAGCACATTTTTAAAAACGAAGACAGCGCGATGCTTCATCTCTCCAGCCAGCGTCTCAGAGTATTTTCTGGGAGGTTGTCCCGGCCTCAGAATGAAACCGATTATGAAACATGGCGTGTTACTGTGGATTTACTGTTAAATGATTCCTCTGTTTCCGATTTGCAGCGATCGCGCAAAATCTTTGAGAGTCTTCTGCCTCCCGCTGCCGACATGGTCAAGCACTTGAAGCCTGAAACACGGCCTGCAGTCTATCTCCATATTCTGGATTCAGCGTACGGCACTGTGCAAGACGGAGATGAGCTTTATGCTAAATTTATGGATACGTTCCAAGACGCAAATGAAAAGGCATCATCATACCTTCAGCGGCTGCAAGTTGCTCTCAATTTAGCTGTTAAGAGAGGGGGAGTTCCATACGAGGAGACCAATAAACACCTACTCAACCAGTTTTGTAGAGGCTGTTGGGACAATGTCTTAATCTCCGAGCTCCAACTCAGGCAACGTAAGCAAAATCCGCCATCCTTCGCTGAACTATTGCTGCTATTGCGCACAGAAGAGGACCGAGAAGCAGCTAAGACCCTTCGCATGAAGCAGCATCTCGGCCCATCCAAGACAAGAGCCGCAACTCAAGCACAATACGCTTATGCTGGTGGGGAAGATCATGAAAGTACAACACTGGAAAAACTTACAAAGCAACTGGCAGATATACAGAGACAATTGACAGCTTTGATCGCCGCCCAATCAGGAAAAAAACAAGCTGTACCAGCGAAGACACCATCGACTGGTGCTGGTTCCCCCCATGCCATACCTGCTGCTCGACACTACGGTTCTGCACAGTCTGGACCAAGACCCGGTTATTGCTACCAATGTGGTGAAGAGGGGCATATTAAAGCAACATGTGACAGTCCCCCAAATCCTGCTCTGGTCTCATTCAAGAAAAGACAACAGGCAGAGAAGCTGCAGAGATGGAAGAAGTCAAGCACAGGTCATTCTTTAAACTGACCCCAGTTCCTGTTACGGGACGAATTGGAACTGCTTTGGATCAAAAATGTCCCAAGAATCTTACAACTGTTACCTGCACTGAGCTTACTCCTTCTTCTCCAATCACAAAAACATGTCTACCGAAAGGGTTGATTGGATCGAAATGTACAAGTGAAGTCCGCATCGCTGGTCAAGTGTGCTCCTGTTTACTTGATACTGGATCCCAAGTTACAACTGTTCCTGTGGCAGTTTATAATAAATATTTTTCTCAAGAACCTTTGAAGTCTCTCTCTGACCTTCTGCAAGTTGAAGGGGCAGCCGGCCAAACTGTACCCTACCTGGGCTACATTGAAATGATAATTACATTCCCCAAAGATTTTGTGGGTGCAGACACAGAAGTAGCAACACTAGCACTCGTGGTTCCGGATTCCCGTCCAGAGTTTCAATCACAAGTACTGATTGGTATGAATACCCTTGAGCCATTGTACGACCAATATGTGGAAAGAAATCAAGGCACTTTCCAGCCAGAGACACATGGATACAGAGCTGTCCTGCAACTGCTCCAACTGCGGCGCCAACAAACACAGTTGGGCAGCGAAGGTGTTGTGAGGGTTTCAAGTAAAGGATCAGTTACAATTCCTCCAGGACACACGGTTGTGGTTGAGGGCTCCATCTATGGCAACACTCCAAATGCAGGCTGTTGTGTACTCATTGAACATCCTTCATCTCCAGTGGCTGGTGGACTCTGTGTGACAAGTTGTCTCATTACCATTGCAAAGAATACCCCCCATAAAGTTCCCGTCATACTCAAAAATGAGTCAGAGCAAGAAGTGTCAATTCCATCTCAGAGCACCATTGCAAATCTCGTCATGGCACCTCAAATCTTGTCACATCAAACTTCTCTCTCATCCGAACCCATTGCAAGTTCTTCGCACCATTTGCATTTCGATTTTGGTGACTCACCCATCCCAGAGGAATGGAAAGACAGGATTATAAGCAAACTGAAAGAAATACCGCAGGTCTTCTCTTGTCACGATCTGGATTTTGGAAGAACTGGACAAGTCAAACACCACATCAAACTGAATGACGAGACACCATTCAAGCAGCGCCCAAGGCCAATACATCCACAGGATATAGAGGCAGTTCGACAACATCTGCGAGATCTTCTGAAAACGGTAGTAATCAGAGAGTCCGATTCTCCTTTTGCCTCACCTATTGTAGTTGTGTGCAAGAAAAATGGTGATGTCCGTCTGTGTATTGACTACAGAAAGCTAAACCTCCAAACCATTAAAGACGCCTATGCCCTCCCCAACCTGGAGGAATCATTTTCAGCGTTGACTGGCTCAAGATGGTTTAGCGTGCTGGATCTCAAGTCTGGTTATTACCAGATTGAGATGAATGAAGCGGATAAAGCAAAAACTGCCTTTGTTACCCTGTTAGGATTCTGGGAGTTTAATCGCATGCCGCAAGGCGTTACCAATGCTCCCTCAACTTTTCAGCGCCTCATGGAAAAGTGCATGACAGATCTTCACTTGAAAGAAGTTCTTGTGTTCCTCGATGATTTGATTGTCTTTTCACAAACCCTGGAGGAGCATGAAAAGCGCCTGCTAAGAGTCCTTAACCGATTGAAGGAATATGGCCTCAAGTTATCCCTGGAGAAGTGCAAGTTCTTCCAAACCTCTGTACGGTACCTGGGTCATGTGGTGTCTGAGGAAGGGGTGAAGACTGATCCAGAGAAGATTTCTGCCTTAAAGACCTGGCCAATTCCACGCACCCTGAAGGAGCTAAAATCATTTTTAGGATTTGCTGGTTACTACCGAAGGTTCATCCGGGGATATTCCGCAGTAGCCAAGCCACTGAATGACTTGACAAGGGGCAATACACCACCCCGTAGGACTGGACAGAAAGGGTCCAATTTCAAGTCACACGGCTCGAAACATACACCTTTTGGAGGAAGGTGGTCGTCAGAATGTCAGAGTGCCTTTGAAACCCTGATTCAGCACCTAACTACTGCACCTGTTCTGGGGTTTGCAGACCCGAAGAAGCCATACATCTTACATACAGATGCGAGTGCCATAGGTCTCGGTGCAGCTCTTTATCAAGAGCAAGATGGTCATTTGAGAGCCATCGCGTATGCTAGTCGTGGGTTATCCACAAGTGAGTCGCGATATCCTGCTCATAAACTAGAATTTCTAGCATTGAAATGGAGCATTACAGCCAAATTTCATGATTATCTGTATGGTGCTAATTTTGTTGTGGTTACAGACAACAACCCATTGACATACATCCTGACATCTGCTAAACTTGATGCTGCCAGTCACCGTTGGCTTGCTGCACTTTCAACGTACACTTTCACGCTTCAGTATCGGACTGGCAAGCAAAACCTCGACGCTGATGCACTGTCACGCCGTTCCCATGATTCCTCTCTTGATACTTCCTCTGATCTAGATCTCGTCCGTCAGTTCACCGATGGGCACAGCAGTGAACCAGGATATGAAATTTCCCCAGAAGTCGTCGCGGCCATTTGCCAAAGTCGTCTTGTGAAAAACTGCAAATCAACCAGTTCTACCGATTACCCTCCCATCACACTGGTTGAGTCCATGACCACCTCTGCCAAAGCCATCCCTGAGAGTTATCTGGACGAAAATCAGCATGGGTTGCTGGTTGTGCCAGCCTTGTCTATTGAGGAAATCAGGGAGAAACAGAGATCTGATCAATCCATCCGAGAGGCCATTCACCAGTTGGAAACGGGAGAGCACGTACCCCCAACAGTGAGACACGAGCTTCCCGAATTGGCCTTGCTTCTTCGAGAATTGAACCGCCTGCAATTGGTGGATGGTGTCCTCTACAGAAGAAGGAAAGATGGAGATGAAGAACTTTTCCAGCTCATTTTACCTGAAGAGTTGAGGGCTTTGGTTCTGAAAAGTCTTCATAATGACATGGGACACCTAGGTGTTGAGCGAACACTAGACCTCGTACGTTGTAGATTTTTTTGGCCACATATGTCAGTCGATGTTGCAACCAAAATCAGGATTTATGACAGGTGTGTCCGACGAAAATCCCCACCAGAGAGAGCCGCACCCTTGGTTAATATCACCACCACTCGGCCACTTGAGTTGGTGTGTATGGATTTTCTATCTCTAGAACCTGACCAGAGTAACACCAAAGACATACTTGTTCTTACAGATCACTTTACTAAGTTTGCTGTGGCTCTACCTACCCCTAATCAAAAAGCACATACCGTTGCACATTACTTATGGGACCACTTCATAGTTTACTACGGCATACCCGAGAAACTTCATACTGATCAGGGACCAGACTTTGAGTCTAAGCTCATAAAAGAACTCTGTGAGATTGCTGGTATTAAAAAGACAAGAACTACTCCATATCATCCACGAGGGAACCCGGTAGAGCGCTTTAACCGAACTCTATTAAGTATGCTTGGAACCTTGGAGCCCAAGCAGAAGAAGCGATGGAAAGAATATGTGAAACCACTCTGCCATGCGTACAATTGTACCAAGAATGATGTAACTGGCTATACGCCCTATGAATTAATGTTCGGTCGCTCACCCCGCCTTCCAGTCGATCTTGCTTTTAGTCTTCCAGTCCGAGGAAAGCAGTCAAAGTCACATTCCCAGTATGTTGAACATTTATGTTCCCGGCTCGAGCAAAGTTTCAAGCTTGCTGCTAGATATGCGCAGAAATCTGCAGAACACAATAAAAGAAGATTTGATAAACAAGTTACCCCATCTAGTTTGGACGTTGGTGGTCGTGTTTTAGTTCGCAATGTGAAACTGCGAGGAAAGCACAAACTTGAGGATAAGTGGGAGCGTGAGGTATATGTCGTTCTCAGCCGTGCTGGTGACCTTCCAGTATATACAGTGAGACTAGAAAGGGATGACAAGGCTCCAACTCGAACTCTTCACCGTGATCTTCTACTGCCCTGTGAGTCTCTTCCGAGTGATATTTTCCAAAAGTCTCCTGAGGCAACGCCTCCTCGCAGGCCAGTGACCCGAAGCCAGCAGCAAGAGACACCACTTAGTGAGAATCATGACAATTCTGAAGATGAAGATGATTGCCAATTACCTCTATTTGCAAACCTTTCACCTGGAACCTTAACTGTTGAAAAAAACATCCTACCATCACTTGACAATGCTCCAGAGTGTATACTTACTGAACCTGTGAAACCTTACTTACCTGATCTAGGGAAGTCCTCTGCCAATCCAGCCACATCGCCGCCTCCATCTGTGGGAGAAGATCATCAACACTTACCTGCATCCAATGAGCCTGTTATCTTTTCAGCTGAAGAACCTGAAATTGGAGAACAAGATAAAATGGATGGAGAAACGGAGAAGAGTGGCCAAGCAGAGACATCCCCAGAGTCTACCAACCCTGCCCTTACCCAATCGGTTGTGTTTGACTCTGAGGTTCTTAATGCGCCTGATGTTGAACCTGATGCTATTCGTCGTTCTTCAAGACAGCGACAACCCCCTAAGCGATTTGGTTATTCCACGTTGGGTAATCCTTTTATTTCGGTTGTTCAGACGCTTTTCCATAGTCTAGGAGATGCCTATGGTGAAATACTTGGTACCACCCCTGCAGGGAACTCTAGCTTAGAACTACCCGTTCACATTATATAGTATGCACACGGAGGTGCACTATCTTAAGGGGGGAGGGTGTAACGCAGGTGCCAAATTTATACCTTTTTGTATTTGACTGGTATGCTCTTGCTTACTAATTACTCTTTGAGCGCTGTGCGTGCTTCCTGGTCACGTGACTGCCGCGGTCCAATTAGCTGGGCTTATAAGCCGGTAGCAGGAAGTTGCCAGCTGACAGATCGATTGTTTGCTCGAGGTAGGTTTTTAATCCTCGTTTTTACCTGAAGTATTGTGCTAACTAAGTATAAACTAAAATGCCTAATTTGTAACTTTATAGAGCCGACTACCAGCGCCGGAGTTTTTTTCTCTCTCTCATTAAGCTGTTGGTGAGTCCATATTTATGAACATAGCACAGTTAGCATTTATCCCTCTTCGATTGTTTTCATTGCAACAGTCTTTGTAGCATATTATCAATCGTCTGTATACAAGGTTTATGATTTAAACCTTTTGATAACTATTTGTGTGTTAAATGTACTTTTAAATGTGTTTTGATAATAAGCATGTTTAGTGCACTGATGCTGCTAATAGTTATTTTGACATTTTATTGCATATTGTGATTTTGATGTTATTGATTTATATTGTACAATATGGAGGAAAGAAGATATGTTGTGTACACATGGATTTAAAAGAATGTTCCTGGCTCTTACACAGGCCAGGCTTCTCTTGTTTTGATGGCGAGCTAAAGAAAGGAGCATCTAGTCCAAGGAGTGTTCTTGGAGGATTCCAGCCAGAAACCTCACCACCTGTTCGGTTTGGGCGGGTAGGAGGCTCTCGAGCCGACCCTTTACATTTGTTTTCCCATCTTTAACCTGCAGTACACGAGCTGTACTGCCATCCTTTTTTTCCTAAGAACTCTTAAGTCTGAACTGAGATTTATTCAGATCCCGAAATATTAATTAATGAAATTTGAATTGTATGTATGTATGTATATAGTCACTGTTTTCCCGATTTATTTCATGTTGAATGGCCATTCAACTTATTGTGTGTATATATCTGCTGTCCCTCACAAATGGTTTAAATACACGGTGTCAACCAAACTACAGTTTAAGCTCTGCCTTCTTTCTCCAAGTCGAAACCCTACTCTTCTGTTCTGAGCCCATAAAACCCCGTATATACAGTATTGCATTAAATTTGTTGTACGTATAGGTTACACAGGCGTGAGGTCGAGATCCAGGAAGGCAGCAGAGAGTCCACAGGGGCTCCAGGGAGACGAGACATACATCTCGAAACCAGTGGATGAAGAAGGGTTGCTGGATGACAACACAGTGAGCACGACGGAGGGGAAACAAAGAGCGAGGAAGCACATGAGCAAAGAAACGAGAGACGTGACAGGCTTATTGTACAAGTACAAGTAGCTATGTTCTGGCACTGGAACGCAGGACACGCTGGCTTATGAAGGCAGGAGACCCATCAGCGTCAGATGTGTTGATTGCAGAGCGGAACGTGTTTGAACCGTAACACCCCTAACCGTATTTTAAGTATTTTAGTCATTTGTATTACAGTTGGTATTTATTTCATAGAGAGATTTTTTAGAGTATTTTATACATTTGTATCATTGCGGTTACTGTTAAGTTAAAAAACACCAAAGTAGGAAGGAGACCAGAAAAGCAAACTTTCACTTAAGAAAAGTAGAAGCTCGCAAATGGCCCCAAATAATATGGCATGAGACGGGAGCCATGACACGAGAGGATCCAGGCTGAAGACATACACTCTTGAAAATTGGTACCATTCAGTATCTGTATTGATTTTAAGGTGCTGGGAATTACTACCAATCACCATCAAATGTGAAAGGTATCCTACTCAATACTCATTTTTAAAGTTTGCACATGGACAAAAAATGGCCTAAAAGTTGTACAAAGACTGCTCTTATACTTGCTTTTATAATATTGTTTTCAGCGTTTGTGCATACGGACACTTTTAGTACGAATCCGACACACACTTTTATAAATGAGAACCCTGCTCATGACATAAATCAGGTTGCATTAAAAGGTGCCACCTTGTGTGATTTTTTTTATCTTATTGACCGCATTGGTGAATAAAGAAAAGAACAAGACTAAAAGCGGGTGTGTATACTACTGAATCTAAATCTCTTTTCTCCTCTATAATGCTTTATTAACAATAATTATGGGAGCGCCTTGTGAAAAGATTAACACTGAATATTTCCCTTGAGGATGAGTATTAGAGTAAGTATGCTTCCTTCATGGCCATTACCCATAAATATCAGTCTCTTGACCCAATCATTTCTGCTGCTAATGCTTCTTAATTAAAATCCTCTTAAGAATCACAGCGGTTGACCTTAAATATGATGTCTGGAGGCAAACTTTTCTCATTTAGAGTCTACAAAAGGTTAAAACATAAAAAAAAACCCACACATTCTGTTTTAAATGTCTTAGCTATTATCATTGTTTAGTTTTCATTATTTGTACTCACTTGAAGGGGAATTGCACTTTTTGGGGAATTTTGCCTATCGTTCACAATCGTTATAAAAGACATGACGACGATTTTTTTTAATGCATTCTAAATATTAGAGTACAATAGAAAGTACTTTATTGATCCCTGGGGGAAATTCAGCACCACAGTTCGCTCACAATAAACAATAAACACTTGGGTATTTTTTACATGTGAATAATATAAATACAGTCTATTATACATTCAAGTACAGTAAAAAAAGAACATATATATATATATATATATATATATATATATATATATATATATATATATATATATATATATATATATATATATATATATGTATATATAACATAAATAAACGTAAAGCAAAGTCAGCTTGCAGTGGAGCCAATGAGATGTTCACTATTCCGCCTATGAAACCGAATATAGAACCATACAAAAAGCGGCAACAATACTCGATTTACATATCATGATTAGAATATTAACAAAGTACTAGTGATATTGTCCCTATGTTTATACGTCATCGAGTGGTCTGCTGTTTCCTCGCTTCTCTTTTAGATGTATGGAGATATCCGCTGACGTCACCAATTGGAAAAACATCACAAATCAGGCAAATTTTAAACGACTCGTTTAAAATTATTTGAGTTCAACTTTTTAAGACTTATGCAAATACACGAAAACAGCTACCAATAGATAAGAAAGGTTGGTTTTACATAGTAGGTCCTCTTTAAGATAATGGACTAGTATCAGAATACTAAAATGTATTGGCTAAGAAACATTTCTTAATATAACTAAGGCCCAATGGATGCTGGCATTTGATTTTACTCATTAATCAAATGCTAAGTATAACATTGATCGGACCAACTGACTTGTCAGTATTGTCTTTCAAAGTCAAGTCAACAGGAATATGACATCGTTATATCCATTTTTTCCAGAAGTTAATACATGCTTTGGTGACATCCTAGCAATAGTCTAAAGTTAAACTGATGAAAGCAATGGTTGTAATCACACGTCAAACTCTCAGCTGGAGCCGCACCAGACTGGCACAGAATCAGCACCTCCAAGTCGGAGTCCATGGTTCTCGCCCGTAAAAGGGTGGAGTGCCATCTCCAGGTTGGGGAGGAGATCTTGCCCCAAGTAGAGGATTTCAAGGACCTCAGAGTCTTGTTGACGAGTGATGTAAGATTGGATTGTGAGATCGACAGGCGGATAGTGGTGGCGTCTTTGGTGATGTGGACAATAGATCGATCCGTTGTGGTGAAGAAGGAGCTGAGCCGCAAGGCAAAGCTCTCAATTTACCGGTCGATCTACGTTCCCATCCTCACCTATGATCATGAGCTTTGGGTTATGAACGATAGGACAAAATCAAGGGTACAAGCGGCCGCAATGAGTTTCCTCCGTCGGGTGGCGGGGCTCTCCCTTAGAGATAGGGTGAGAAGCTCTGTCATCCGGGAGGAGCTGCTCCTTCACATCGAGGGGAGCCAGATGAGTTGGTTCGGGTATTTGGTCAGGATGCCAACCCAACGCCTCCCTGGGAAGGTGTTTAGGGCAGGCCTTCCAGTAGGAGGCCACAGAGAAGACCCAAGACAAGTTGAGAGACTATGTCACCCGGCTGAACTGGGAACCCCTCGGGATCCCCCGGGACGAGCTGGATGAAGTGGCTGGGGAGAGGGAATTCTGGGCTTCTCTACTTAGGCTGCTGCCCCCGCAACCCGACCTCCGATACGCAGGAGAAGATGGATGGATAGATGGGGTATTCTACATACTTTTGGTCTAAATTTGGTCTAATATGAATTACATTGCAGTGTTAGTTGCAGATGGATAAAGCTATTTACCAAATCTTGGCGCTATTTTTACCGCAAAAATCAAGTTGACCAACTTTTGAAAGAATACTTTTTGATGCCCTTCATCTTCAAAACCCGCCTCATCAAAGTAATCTATGACCGACTGGGTCGCAGGGGCAGCAGCCTAAGCAGAGAAGCCCAGACTACCCTCTCCCCAGCCACTTCTTCCAGCTCCTCCCAGGGGATCCCGAGGCAGTCCAAGGCCAGGTGGGAGAGGTCTTCCCCCCAAAGACTTATTAGCCATATTAAGTCACTGTAAAATCACATTTGTCGTTACGATGCAAAACTACACCACCCAATACGGCTGCCGTTGTTACGACATCCTTGATGACGTCATGTGATTGAAAAGTTTCTACAAATATTTTTAATTGCTTGTTTACAAGTCAAGGACAATGTCTAAATGATGACTTTATTCACGACATTGTCTAAATTCAATCAATCAATCAATCAATGTTTATCTATATAGCCCTAAATCACAAGTGTCTCGAAGGGCTGCACAAGCCACAACGACATCCTTGGTACAGAGCCCACATAAGGGCAAGGAAAAACTCACCCCAGTGGGACGTCGATGTGAATGACTATGAGATACCCTGGAGAGGACCGCCTATGTGGGTAACCCCCATTTGGACCTTTAATTCTTACATCATTAAATAAAGTATGACAAACGATGTTGTGGATGATTTGAAAAAAAATAAATCAATGTTGTCTTAAAGGCATGTTATATACTATTCATTATCTTTGTCTACTGACTAATGAAACATACACATAATTTTTTACTCTGTATTAACTTCATTGTATGTATTAAAAAAACGGTCTTAATGTCTTTAAATAGGTTTCTGGCCACTGGTTCTCTGCACTACCTGGGATGTGATGATGTCATGTTATGAAATTAAAGTGTCTTCTTTGAGAACATTGTAACACTTATTAACGAGTCAGTTATTATTTTATAAAATACTTTTAAAATACTGCCTAATTTCAGCTTCTGTAAGTTGTGCCGTTTGGTGCAACCAGTCCCTCCCACCCCCGGCTTGTGCCTACTTTTAATTGATGAAACAAGAGTTTTTGGAGATGTTGTAATGAGAAAATATGTGATGTGCCATATTGTAGCTGTGTGCATTTTCAAAATAAACTTTAACCATAACAGTAGAACACACTCAAGGCTAATATTAAGTGTGTAGAGAGCTCTAATTAGGATTTAAAAAAACAACACCTATTTGGAAGGTCGTGAACAGTTTTTTTGAACTATGAAATATTCAATTAATTATAATCTTCTTCACAGAAATTAGTTTACTCTACTCTGGCCTCTAACTAATTAGCCGCGATAAACGAAGGATGACTGCTTTTTCTCTTTAGCACAAACTTTTCAAGAAACAGACTAGAGATGATAAATGATCAAGTTAAACATCCATTTTGCGTTCAAACATCAATTTTCTACGGCTTGTCCCTTTTGGGGTCGCGGGGGTGCTGGAGCCTACCCTGGCTGCACATGGGCAGAAGGCGGGGTACACCCTGGACAAGTCGCCACCTCATCGAAGTAGCCAACACAGACAGACAACATTGACACACTAGGGTCAATTTAGTGTTGCTAATCAACCTATCCCCAGGTGCATGTCTTTGGAGGTGGGAGGAAGCCGGAGTACTTGGAGGGAACCCAAACAGTCACGGGGAGAACATGCAAACTCCACACAGAAAGATCCTGAGCCCAGGATCAAACCCAGGAAACATGTCCCCACTAAGAAATAATTGAATGCAGTCCAGCCTGACAAAAATGCAGAGCCTGGTGCAAGGTTCATATTTCTTTTATGAGATTTTCTTGCAAATAAGCAAGGCATTTGGAAGAGGACCAGCGTCCCAGAGGAAACACCGCTATATATCAATGCTAGTCACGACATTTAAATGTCACAGATACAAGTGTCACCACCATACCTGGAGCTTGTTGTTATCCAGTCATTGATAGGCAGAGGATGGTCTGTGCTTTGTTAGAAAACAACAGCAGTCCATCGTATTCTCGGGAGATGGGAGGGGAGCCGGTATGAGAACCAGAATCCCCCAGGCTGAGCAATGAATGTAAAGCTTGCTGTTCAGTCTGAATCTTTCCCTATCCTCCCCGACCTCTTTCTTTTGGCAAATGGCGCAGAGAGGTGCATATAGTGCCAAACCCCAGTTATCTGGCAGATGATGACACAGATGGGCCAGGCTGGGCCTGATGAACCCACAGGCAGCTGGGAGTGATGATACACAGGATGCCTTCTATCAACAGGATGCACAGAAGCTTCACAGGCTGACACAACAGACAGAGACTCGAAAAGAGGCCCTGCCTGAAGATTGAAGCACAGAGGCCCATAAAGTGTTAGAAGAGGCCTACCGGGAATGCTGTCAAAAAAGTAGAGTGAATAAGGTAAATAAAAGGTGAATCAGATTTACTTTGATGACAGCAATACCACAATCATCTTAATCAAAGTGGTGAATCAGGAATTGTAAGGTAACATGACTTAGAGAAGACCGTCACACCACAATATAAAGAGAGTACAGTTGGTTTACGAGAGTACAGTTGGTTCTGTGACTTAGCCGGTAACCCAAAATATTCATATACTCTTCAGAAGGGTCACCTGACCACTGTGACGTGTTGCCTTTCTTGTTCTTATAGGCATTGCCAACCAGGTAGACCAGGTAGACTGGACAGGTCTGCCAGGTCTAAAGAAGACTGCAGATGACAGTCGAAACATGTCAGGTAAAGACTCCATCTAATATACCGAAAATATGGTCTGATTACAAGAACATTTGAAAGAGAATATGAATAAGAAGACATAATGGACCTTTTTGAGCAACCAAAATATTCATACCTCAAATCAATCTTCCACATTTAAATGACTTGAAATTATATTATTTTATGCAAGGCTACCAAATACCACCACAATTTTAGCATGTAAGATGCTTTCTAATAAGAAAAATGAATTTATCCATCCATCCATCCATCTTCTTCCGCTTATCCGAGGTCGGGTCGCGGGGGCAGCAGCCTAAGCAGGGAAGCCCAGACTTCCCTCTCCCCAGCCACTTCGTCCAGCTCTTCCTGTGGGACCCCGAGGCGTTCCCAGGCCAGCCGGGAGACATAGTCTTCCCAACGTGTCCTGGGTCTTCCCCGCGGCCTCCTACCGGTCGGACGTGCCCTAAACACCGCAAAAATGAATTTATAGATAACAAAAATTGTATCAAAAAACACATAATGTACTACGAACTACAGCAGTTTTGTGAAGTTATGTAATAAAATGTACAGCATTTACCCAAAAGAGGACCAATTATGCAAAACCAACTTTACTTACTTATTGGTAGCTGTTTTTGTGTATTTGGGATCTGCATATGTCTCAAAATGTTTAAATCAAACCATGGAGGCATGGCAGAGATAGTTATAACACAATTGTGCCTTCTTTTTTACTTCCTCTAAATGAGCCATTTGGAATTTGTCCAAATTGTGATGTTTCCCCCGTTGGTAACGTCAGTGGATATCTCCAGATATGGTAGAGATTTACCCGAAGAGCTTTGTGGGAGTCCGCCATTGTAGTCAATAAGCTACTTATTTTTCTCTATCCTCTTGTTGTGGGGCAAACTAGCTCGTACATGCACATGCATCCTATGTTGTTGCCATTTCTAATGCAAAGTAGTGTATAGTTCTAACTTATCTGTTAGTAGACTTGATACGGAAGAGCTGAAAACTAAAACTAACAGACGACACAGTCGATGTAGAGGCACAAAAATAAGACCGCCCACAAAACGTTGCATCCCCTTTAGAGACCCGACTTTGGTATCTTCTAATAGCTGCTTCTTTGTCTAACATACCACCAGCAGCTTATACATATTCGCATGGATAAATACATATTGTAACCCCCTTAGCTAGCATTGGACTCATTCCACTTTTGTACGGTGGAAATCAGGGCTATTCAACTGGCAGCTCTGGGGCACTGGAAAGACACCATGCTGGCTCCCAGGATCAGTTCAAAATTGTAAGACAAACATTTTTTCAGCAAATTCCTAAAAACACCAGTTCTCTTGTTGTATAAAGGAACTTGGGCTGTTGAGAACTCGTATGGCTGCAGTTGTAGTGACCCCAAGATGCAGGAACCAGGAGAACAAAGAGCAGGTAAGATGATTTTAATGTAGTTAACAGAGGAGAAAGCAGTCTTGCATGTAACGGTTCTTAAACAATAGTCAATCCTCGAGCGCTGAGGAGCAGGCAAGGCAGGCATAAGTAGCAGCCTGCTGATTAGCACCGGGTGTGGCCGGGCTGCCAATCAGCAGCAGGTGAGGGGAAAACAGCGCTCGGGGAGACATGCAGGAAATGTAATAAAATGAAAGTGCTGACAGGAAATAAACATTAGACAAGGAAACAAACCGAAAGGAAGTGACAGATCGTCACACGGACTACTGTAAACACATTGGCAGATCATTGCATTGACATGTTTACCTTACTAGTAAACATAGGACACTGGGGTACAAACGTGTGATTTACATAATTGACCACTTTAAGTCCTCTCTTTTTTGGCAGTTACAATTGTTCATCTTAACATGATTTATGTAACTAAAGTGTTGCTGTAGCTTGTTTATTTCAGATGCAGTCTGTAGTCATTTGTTCAACTTGTTTAGTTATACTAGTGGTGTTCCTCAAGGATCCATTTGAGGTCCTGTCTTTTTCATAATTTGGAATATTCAACTGGTGGCCTGCGAATTCAGTTAAAAAAACTTGACGTGCTCACATTTTTGCAGAAGGTCCTTAAAAACAGAACAGGGCGCTGTTTTTTTCCGGATTACACAAAATAAGACTCATAGCAAAGGGAGAAATATGGCCCCCAGGTCCTTTCTGGAAAATACTTACTTTAAAAAAAATAAAAAACACTTTCTAATCTATGTCATATGCAGTTGAGATGTACCAAGGTGTGTTTATGTGCCATCGAAAGGTGGTTCCAGTTGCCAATGGCCCCTTCCTGAGTGGCCTTGTGGTTAGAGTGTCTGCCCTGAGATCGGTAGGTCGTGAGTTCAAACCCCAGCAGAGTCATACCAAATACTATAAAAATGGGAACCATTACCTCCTTGCTTGGCACTCAGCATCAAGGATTAGAATTGGGGGTTAAATCAACCCAAGCGCGGCCACCGCTGCTGCTCACTGCTCCCCTCACCTCCCAGGGGGTGGAACAAGGGGATGGGTCAAATGCAGAGGGTGATTTCACCACACCTAGTGTGTGTGTGACGATCAGTGGTACTTTAATTTTAACTTAAGTGGCATGTGACGTCAGTGCCCAGACAGAGCAGCATTAGCTTAGCTGTGTTTGTTAGCTCAGACTCGCAGTTTACAGGCAGTGACGGCAGATGTGTTGAATCTTTTCACTGGATTGTTTTAGCATTAGTTAATAAAGGGATTGTATGTGCTTCGATGGCAGGCCGATATTATCGGACATCTTTACTTAAGGACAAACTTGTTCACTGCATGACCCATTCATAAAACAAAGTTGTCAATTTAACATTTAGGAACACGTCATTGATATCTCAGAAGTACAGAAAAGTGAGATATACTGTAGATATAAACTATTAATGAACCCTCCTTGGTTTGAATCTTGCATGGGAATAAGATAAGACGTGCTTATGTCATTTAAAAACAACATTCAATATTTAAAATTTAAATATTTATCCAATTTCCACAAGTGATTTTTTTTTGCATTTCTTTGGTGATGAGGTAAAACACCTGCTAACAAAGGAATGAAGTCACGTAACTGTTCAACAACTCTATTACACCCAGATCAATATGTGATGGCACTTAAGATTCTTCACACCACTCTGACATTTATTTTGGAATACCCAGCACTAACACTATGAATACAAAATAGGCATATAGGCAACAAGGCTTTGAATGTTACCATCTTAACATCTCATTTAAACAGTGATATAAAGACACTTTTGATTATATAGTCAAGTTACAGTGCATACATTAAATAAACTGCATCATGTTGAACAGAGTGTCTTATCATTATCATAATGTATATAGGCCAGGCCTAATCAACTACATTTTTTGGGGGGCCACATTTCCAGAAAGCTAAAAATTGGGGGGCCGGACTTCTCCATATCTTGTATATTCCTGAAGCACCAGCATCATCTACAGCAGGGATGTCAAACTCATTTTAGATCGGGGGCCACATGGAGAAAAATCTACTCCCAAGTGGGCCGGACTGGTAAAATCAGGGCATTATAACTTAAAAATAAAGACAACTTCGGATTGTTTTCTTTGTTTAAGAATAGAACACGCACATTTTGAAAATGTACAAATCATAATGTTGTTGGTTTTTTTACACTTACACGTTGCGGTTAATAGTATTCTATCTTTATTTATCGTTATTTATATTTTCTGAATACATTATGTGATAATGTTCATCAGTCAACTCTTTGGTAATTTCAATAATTCAAGATACAAAAATTATATCAAGATCAAATTATAGGATGTTATTTATGTAGTCTGATCATTTTCCTCGACTGATGTACGAACATCATGTGGTTTATTCTGTACATATGTAGCATAACCTACAAAGATACAAATAATTGATATTGTGACATCCGGCAGACACATTTAGAACAGCTGTTTGTTTCATTAAAACATTCCAGGTTGATTTTTATATTTAGCAAACTCATTCCACGGGCCGGATAAAACCTGTTTGCGGGCCTAATACGGCCCTCGGGCTGTACGTTTGACACCCCTGTTCTACGGTATACATTTTATTTTGGTCTACTCATTTTGTCAGTTACAGTAGCATTCTGCTGTTTTTAAGGACCTTCTGCAAAAAACAAAAACAAAAATTGTCAAAGATCATCTCTAGACAACACGATAGTGATACAAAATGTGAGTCTTTCACATGTTTCCTAAATTGAACTTGCGGGGTCCGAAGATGGGACTTTGAGGATAACCACAAGTATAACTAAAGAAGTTGAACAAATGACGACTGACTGCATTTAAAGTAAAGAAGCTACGGCAACACCTTAGTTAACAAAATCACATTACGTAAAAAAATTGTAAGTACCAAAAAGTAGTGGACTTAAAGTTGTGCCTTGAGGAATGCCTCAGGTATGTAAATCACAAGTTTGGACAGCAGTGTTCTATGTTTACTAGAAAGGTTAAAATGCCAATGCCAGGATCCACCAATGTGGTCCAAGTTCCTCTTTACAACAGAAGCAGTTTTTAGGGATTTGCTGCAAAAATGTTTGTCTTCCAAGTTTTGAACTGAACTCCGGGGCCGGAATGGTGTCCTTACCGGGCCGGATTTGGCCCCCGGGCTGTCATTTGAAAAGCCCTTATTTAGGCCTACAGTACTGTATTGGTTGTCATGAACAAGAATTAAATCTATTTTCTTTCTCTCATATGGTGTATAGGGACGTATACCGTGTACCTGTATTTTAGACTCAGACTTAGGCAAACCTTATTGATCCACAAGGGACATTGTTCCACACAGTAGCTCAGTTTCAACGGATGGAAAGGGTAAGGATGGAAAGGATAATGCAGGTATTAAGTAGACTAAAAATGTACCATAGTAGCAATTAAAATATAACATATATGCAATATGTACATATTACATATATAATATATACTGATATATTATATAATTATATTATATTGTATTTTTTTATTTGATCAAACTGTAACTGTATTATATTGTTGTACTACCAAGAATCTAGGATGAAACAGCCTTTAAAATTATTACACAAAATAATCCTGAAATATTACACACACATGTAACATTTACAGTTTGTATAAAGCTGTATCAAAATTCTTTATGAAGAAAATGTTCAGTTTTGATTGAAAATGTCAAATAATGATCATAGTAATATGTTGTTGTTTTTTAATTATAGTTATAGATTCCAGCGGTGTACTTTAGTTCATCACACTGAGAACTAAAATTTTGGATCAATCAGATGCAATAATAGAAGCCAGGGAGGAAATTGATGGCATTGCATTCCAGGTTACATGAAGTTAAAGTTTAGTTCCCTAAAAGTGTACAAGCTTTAAGATGGGTTCAAACTTGGAGCAAAAATAGTTGAATACTGTCGTGCTGCACTGGTCCTCATCCCACCTCTTAAAAGGGAACTGCACTTTTAATGGAATTTTGCCTATCGGTCACAAACATTATGAAAGACATGATGATGGATAGTTTTTTTTGTGTGAATTTTAACTTGTAAGTAAATGTAAATGAGAGGTCCTCTATTTCGGCCATAAAATCCAATAAATAACCATTCAAAAACCGCCAACAATACTCCAATTATGTTTTGTGATTTGAAAATCACCAAGTATTAGTGATATTGTTATTATAAGCGCTAATGTAGACAAACTATTTATAGCAGCGCTGTGATAACAAGCTTGTGTACAATTTTGACATGATCGACTGGCGAGGTGTTTCCACACTTTCTTGATCCCTGGAAGTTTATTGTAGATCATAAATCATGCAGCTCACCTGGACAGAAGAAGTGTGAGTAGGCATTCTGACAATTTGGTACACTTTGACAGCCATTTAAGACCCGGAAATAGCAAGAACACCACAAAAAGATGGTTGGTCCCCGCCAGCACCCACCTCCTTTCTTTGTAAGGATTATGGTCATTCATCATATAAATGAGAATATATGAACATCCCAGCAGGCTGCATCCTATTGACAGCAGACATTGTACAGTAAGTGATGTTTTATTATGTTCGTTGGCTCTCATAAAGTCTGCAGTTAGTGATAATCAGTAATTAGAAAACAAACGTGATGTGTTTTTTTAATTAATGAGCCGCATATGATTAAATTGTTTAAAATATGTAACTATCAAATGTTTTTATAAATGTGCCCGTTACTAAATAATATTTTTTTTTCCATAAAAACTTAATGGAGGTGTTTGTGTAACTGCTCTGGGTCGGCACAATGACAAGACTTTTTCCACTATTTTCAGCTTCCTTTTTTTTCCTTCCAACCTGCGGGTGACAATCACACAATGTTGGTATGTAAAACTTTTCTGTTCTCATATACATCTTTAACACTTTACAATGAAAATGACAGATACAAACGGTCTGTAAAATATTAAATGTACATTCAATGAATGGATTCAAAGCGCCATTCTGTGGCAGAACAAAACATGCAGCATTTGCAATATTTAAAATGTTAGAAAATAAAATAAAACCACAAACCTGCGGGCGACATTCAAACAATGTCGGTATCCCGTCTTTCTTTGGCTTATGCCTAAACACACAGAATAACACTCGTTACATACGTACATAGTAAGCACACACATGCACACACACACACACACACACACACACACACACCGAACCAGTTTCATTTAACAAAGAGCAGCCGGTTGGCGCCAATATTAGCAATGTCAAATATCACCTGGAATCCAAATTTAAAACTCGGGAACAACACAGGTAAACATATTCACGTTCTTGGTACACACATTCATTCATTAAAGACCTAATTTCCACTGAAAAACAAACAAAAATGTCGGTCGGATCGCCCAACCAAGACTCACCCTCAGCCATATAGAACTTTTCTGAGAGGGGAAGAAGGGAGGGGGTACGCAACCCTGGAGAACTACAGGGGCTCAGGAGGGACAAAATACATTAAACCGTCCTCTGACAGGCGAGCAGAAAAGAAAACTATTTCAAGATAAAATTCACAAACAAAATATAATAAATAACAACAGTGTATTTTAACTCCGCTACATTTTGATGTTTTTTAGAGGGCATTGTAGGTGGAATAGAGTGGCTCCCGTAAGCTCCATTTTAATCAGACACTTGATCGCATTCATTTAATATTTAGAATGCAAAAAAAGTTTAATAAAATACATCTGTCATCATGTCTCATAATGATCGTGAACGATAGGCAAAATTCCCAAAACAGTGCAGTTCCCCTTTAAAGGGGTCATAAAATTACTTTTTCTACATTTAAAAAACTTTCCAGTGGTCTACATAACATGTAATAGTGGTTTTTGGGTAAAAATTCTGCATAGATTATGTTTAACAGACCATCTTCAAACCACTATCTGACCGTTTCTTCTTAAAGGCCTACTGAAACCCACTACTACCGACCACGCAGTCTGATAGTTTATATATCAATGATGGAATCTTAACACTGCAACACATGCCAATACGGCCGGGTTAGCTTACTAAAGTGCAATTTTAAATTTTGCGCGAAATATCCTGCTGAAAACGTCTCGGTATGATGACGCCTGCGCGTGACGTCACGGATTGTAGAGGACATTTTGGGACAGCATGGTTGCCAGCTATTAAGTCGTCTGTTTTCATCGCAAAATTCCACAGTATTCTCGACATCTGTGTTGGTGAATCTTTTGCAATTTGTTCAATGAACAATGGAGACAGCAAAGAAGAAAGCTGTAGGTGGGAAGCGGTGTATTGCGGCCGACTGCAGCAACAACACAAACACAGCCGGTGTTTCATTGTTTACATTCCCGGAAGATGACAGTCAAGCTTTACCATTGGCCTGTGGAGAACTGGGACAACAGAGACTCTTACCAGGAGGACTTTGTGTAGGATGCGCAGACGCGGTACCGTGAGTACGCATGCAGCTGCGGCTTCCAAACATGTGATCGCTTGCCCGTACGTGCGTGCCGCTATGTGCATGTCACGTACGTAACTTTGAGGACTTTGGGGAAATATATGTGCTGTATGAACTTTGGGGAGGTGAACGGTACTTTGGGCTGTGGGATTGAGTGTGTTGTGCAGGTGTTTGAGTTGTATTGGCGGGTTATATGGACGGGAGGGGGGAGGTGTTTGTTATACGGTATTCATTTGTGGCATATTAAATATAAGCCTGGTTGTGTTGTGGCTAATAGAGTATGTATATGTCTTGTGTTTATTTACTGTTTTAGTCATTCCCAGCTGAATATCAGGTCCCACCCGCCTCTCACAGCATCTTCCCAATCTGAATCGCTCCCACTGCCCTCTAGTCCTTCACTCTCACTTTCCTCATCCACGAATCTTTCATCCTCGCTCAAATTAATGGGGAAATCGTCGCTTTCTCGGTCCAA
Source organism: Nerophis lumbriciformis (assembly GCF_033978685.3). Lineage (NCBI taxonomy): Eukaryota > Metazoa > Chordata > Actinopteri > Syngnathiformes > Syngnathidae > Nerophis > Nerophis lumbriciformis. The sequence continues at coordinate 26,176,229 of NC_084557.2, forward strand.
ATCGCTCTCGCTGCTGGTGGCCATGATTGTAAACAATGTGCGGATGTGAGGAGCTCCACAACCTGTGACGTCACGCGCATATCGTCTGCTACTTCCGGTACAGGCAAGGCTTTTTTATCAGCGACCAAAAGTTGAGGACTTTATCGTCGATGTTCTCTACTAAATCCTTTCAGCAAAAAAATGGCAATATCCCGAAATGATCAAGTATGACACATAGAATGGACCTGCTGTCCCCGTTTAAATAAGAAAATCGCATTTCAGTAGGCCTTAAATGTGCCATTTTGTGTGAGGTTTTACTTTTTGTACCTTCACTTCCACTGCGTCATCTCCCCGTCAGCCATGTTGTAGTTTTTAGCGCTTCCATATCGTTTCTACCGACAGATTTCAGTTCGAACTGTACGCTACTTTAAATTAGAAATGACAACACCGAAAGATGCATGAATATGTACGAGACTGTACCACAGCAAAAGGATGGAATATGAATTAGGCACCTATTGACTACAATGTGGAAGAACAATAGTGGACTCGTGCAAAGCTCTTGGGGAAATCCCATATAAACAAAAACAGGTACCAATAGGTGAAAAAAGTTTGTTTTGTGCAATAGGTTCCCTTTAAAATTACAAATCAACTTAAATAGTATGAAGCTTTTAATTGTGTCCATTCCGTCATGCAATCATGAAAAACGTTGTACGCCATTAGCAGATTTAGCAAATGCAATTGAAACATAGCTGTGCTCGATTAATCATATCTACCAAAGAGATACACACTAATATCTGGATGTCTGGTGAAGTGGGGGTGGAGGCGTAAAGATGAATAGGCAGCGATGAGTAGTTGGGGTAGCTGGGTGATCCACGTACAAACAAATACCTCTTTAGAATTCTACACAGCACTCTGCTGCAACGTGTTTGGTTTCCAGGCAGCACTGCATTATTAATGCACACATCTCCCCGGTTTGCCTACCCCCAGAGCGCACAGTGTCGAGTGGGAAGAGATGAGGGGTTCAATGAAATAGAGCAAAGTTGTATGTAATGGTTGCTCAGCTAAGCAAACTATGCATTGTTGACAAAAAATTATATTGTTGTTGAGAAGGAGCTGTAGTCAATTCCTTGAAACATATTCGGTCATTCAAATCCACACACCTAACCTTTTATTGAGCATACTGAAGACAAATATTTAAATGGTACAATAATGTTAGCAAAATAATATAGCATATGCAAGAAATATTCTTATGACAAAGGAAAAGAAAAGGCAAGCAGTGTTGGCGCTAGGAATTTTTATGGGGTGCCTCAGTAAACTTTTGGGGTCCCACTTTTTTGTAAGGGTTTTTGTTACGGCGCAAGCGCATGCCGCTGCACATTCTTCAATGAAACCTGCGGAGCGCGCTTCGGTACACGCCCATGGGTGCTTATCTCCTGCGGGAGCCGGCGGCTGCAATCTATCAGCAATCTACACACTTGTCGTTGATGATCAGACCCGCCTTCATAAGCCTGCACTTCCTGCTATCCTGGGCCAGAACGTAACCATCCGTTCGTGTACCGTAAGCCGACTAACCCTGCTATACGCTCTCTCTCTCTCTCTCTCTGTGTTTTCCCCTCCGTGTTTCATTGTGTCTTCCCTGTCGTCCTCCCCAGCAGTCTGCCTTCATTCCCGCGTCGACGAGCTGTGTGTCTCGTCAGTCCTCATTTTCTCTGCTTCCTCGATCCTCGACCACCGCTTGGACACAGACCTCCTACGCCCCGCTTAGCCCCCGACTTACTGTTTGCTTACGAGCCTGCCCAGCCCCCTTTGGACTCGCCTCTCACTCAAACATTTACGGTAACGCTCAACAGTTAGTTAATACACTTAGTCACACACCATACACTCTCTTGGATTTTGTCACACTCCATTCTCTAGTTAGTTTATAATTTATTTGATATTATTGGTTGTTATTATATATATATAGTGTATGTATATTGTCACAAAGTGTTGGTGATGAACCCCAAGATGCAGAGAAGGCAGGATTGGTGCAGGAAAACATGATTTAATGTCCAAAATAAATGTAAAACACAAACCAGGAACTAAGAATAGCCAAACTGAAAACAGGAACCAGCAAACAGAAAAACTGGAAACAGCTAACGGCTAACAGGATAACACGAAACAAAAGAGCTAGGAGACAGCAAACTGTAAATAGCTATTAGGAACAGCTTACCGCAAACAATGAGAATGACAAGTAGTAGATCCAACGACAAGTAGTAGACATCGACAAGTATTAGCGACATCGACAAGTATTAATGACAACGATGACAAGTATTAGCTCTAACGACGACAATACTCCAGCACAGACTGGCTGGCAAGGCAGGTTTACATCGCATCTGGTTGATTGACACCAGGTGTGGCCAGGTGCCAATAAGCTGCAGCTGTGGGAACACAGCGCTCAGGGAGACAAGCAGGAAACAACCAAATTAAAAGCGCTGACAGGATATAAAGACAAACACAGAGGGAAAACTAAAACATAAGCAAACTGTCAGGGACAAGCCTGACAGTAGCCCCCCTTCCCATAACGGATACCAGACGTTCTAGAACCCCCCCAAAAAACAACAACAAAAAAACAGTCTAAAGTCACGGGAGGGTGGAGGGAGGACAAGGCGGTGGGCCGCCAGGCCAAGTGTCTCCGCAACCAGCGGGGAAGAGTCAGGTGGCGACGGCGAGTTGAACGCAGTCGCAATTGGCGAGGGGGCTCGTCCGCCGGCGTGGGAGGACCCCCGGAGAGGATGGTGGCGCCCTCTGCTGCCCCACCGGAGAGGATGGTGGGGCCCTCTGCTGGCCCACCGGAGAGGATGGTGGCACCCTCTGCTGGCCCACCTGAGAGGAAGGTGGCGGCGTCTGCTGACCCACCGGAGAGGAAGGTGGCGGCGTCTGCTGGCCCACCGGACTGCATGGTGGCGTCTGCTGCTGGCCCACCGGACTGCATGGTGGCGTCTGCTGCTGGCCCACCGGATTGCATGGTGGCGTCTGCTGCTGGCCCACCGGACTGCATGGTGGCGTCTGCTGCTGGCCCATCGGATTGCATGGTGGCGTCTACTGCTGGCCCACCGGACTGCATGGTGGCGTCTGCTGCTGGCCCACCGGACTGCATGGTGGCGTCTGCTGCTGGCCCAGCGGATTGCATGGTGGCGTCTGCTGCTGGCCCTCCGGACTGCATGGTGCCGTCTGGTGCAGACCCACTGGAGTGGATGGCGCCATTTGTTGCAGACCCACTGGGTAGAGAAGTAGCTGTGCCTCCCCAGATGCACAGGTACTCATAGCCCCCTCCTCAAGGGACGGATCCCAGACGTCCCCAGAGAAGCCAACACAGGACAGGGATGGGTGGGAAGGATTACAAAAAGAGGCAAAGCATTTCTTCGATTCGGCCATCAATGTTAAAGCATTGTTAAGCCTGTCTGCCATCGAAGTCTCCGCGGGGTTCGTGTTAGGCTGGAGTATTCTGTCACAAAGTGTTGGTGACGAACCCCAAGATGCAGAGAAGGCAGGATTGGTGCAGGAAAACATGATTTAATGTCCAAAATAAATGGATGGATGTAAATGTATTCAGTTATAAACGTTCATTCGTTTTCTTCTTTCCTTCATGGATCGAAAATGTTTTCTATATTTTTATTTAATAAGTTGTAGGTGTATATATTTCAGTATAAAAGTGTAAAAAATGTTTTGCTTCGGTCATGAAATGATGATAATTGTTGCCAGGGCATACATGCATATGACACATTTAATTGATTATTCTCACTTGTGTGAAGATCATCAGTCATTTAAAAACGGCCGCATCTACACTTTCATGGCAAAAATGCCAACAAACTTAGAATTTGGCAAGTTAGTTTCAATGTCATTTAATACAGTGGCACTCAATGCCTCTACCATTTCATCTCTGGCTGTCTGATGGCCATAAGCTGTGTGTTCCAAGTTAGTTTCAATGTCATTTAATACAGTGGCACTCAATGCCTCTACCATTTCATCTCTGGCTGTGTGATGGCCATAAGCTGTGTGTTCCGCTTTAAGAATGGCGGTATGTGGGGTGAGTGACGTGTGCAAGTGAGTGGGCAAGTTAGGAGAGGGAGCGCTAGCATGTTCAGGAGTGTTACTAGCATGGTGGATTTCCGGTTGGCTTTGTGGAAAACATAAATAAAGAGTTGTAACAATTCAACGACCTCGTCATTCCAACCAAAGAGCGGAACTGTAGGGACCCAAATTGGAGGGTGTTTCTAGGTGCACCCGGTCGTAAAGGTGTTATTTTTCTTAGCCCGTTTACATGGCATGCACAACATCTTTCAATTTTCATAAGTGAGCCATTTGCTGAAAAGTGGCTCCTGAAACCACTTTTCATTGAATCTTGGGTTTATTGCTCGCCATTACAAAAACAATAACATTCGGGAATCCTAATACCGGAAATCAAGGTTTCTCATAGTCATTAACATCGACGTCCCACTGGGGTGAGTTTTTCCTTGCCCTTATGTGGGCTTTGTACCGAGGATGTCGTTGTGGCTTGTGCAGCCCTTTGAGACACTTGTGATTTAGGGCTATATAAATAAACATTGATTGATTGATTGAAATGCAGTATTTGTGAACGATAAAAGTTTTGGCAAATCCAAATTTAAGAAATTGTACCGGAAAGTGCATTACTTTGAAGTCGACCAATAATTAATAATTAATAATTTGACCGGGCAAATATAAACCAAACGAAACACCGGCGGAAAGCGATAATCGGTTAAAAAAAAAAGTTTTAAAACGCGCCCGGTGGCTGCGCCCACTTCTGGAATTTCGCATTAACGCCAACACTGGGCAAACAATCCTTCAAAAGCCCAGTGAATGTAACGGATCCATTGTGTTAAGATGATCGGAGTTTCCCTGGCAAGTTCAGTTTATTTTTTGCTCATGAAAACGTAATTTCCATTAATATCAATTAGTTTTTGAATATTTGGTAGATAAGTGAAGTGAAGTAAATTATATTCATATAGCGCTTTTCTCTAGTGACTCAAAGCACTTTTACATAGTGAAACCCAATATCTAAGTTACATTTAAACCAGTGTGGGTGGCACTGGGAGCAGGTGGGAAAAGTGTCTTGCCCAAAGACACAACGGCAGTGACTAGGATGGCGGAAGCGGGGATCGAACCTGGAACCCTCAAGTTGCTGCCACGGCCACTCTACCAACCAAGCTATACCGCCCCTTTATATAGTATATAACAGTTATATATAAAATATATAACTGTCCTTGAAACGCCCCTTTTCCATCATCAGACTCAATATGCCGCCACCTCATGGTGTGACGTCATCTACAGAACTGGCGCCAAATTTTTCCATAGACAGTGTGTATAAAGTCACGTAAAACTATTATTTTGCTCACTTAATGGCATGTTTTTGTCGACATGGTCCGTGATTACTAAAAAAACGATATGGTTAACATTGTGAGCAAAAGAAGGAATATAAAAGCACAGCCGCAGCTGCATGCGTACTCACGGTACCGTGTCTGCGTATCCAACTCAAAGTCCTTCTGGTAAGAGTCTCTGTTGTCCCAGTTTTCCACAGGCCAATGGTAAAGCTTGACTGTCATTTTTCGGGAATGTAAACAATGAAACACCGGCTGTGTTTGTGTTGCTGCATGCTGGCTGCAATACACCGCTTCCCACCTACAGTTTTCTTCTTTGCTGTCTCCATTGTTCATTGAACAAATTGCAAAAGATTCACCAACACAGATGTCCAGAATACTGTGGAATTTTGCGATGAAAACAGACGACTTAATAGCTGGTCACCGTGCTGTCCCAAAATGTCCTCTACAATCCGTGACGTCACGCGCAGACGTCATCATAACGAGACGTTTTCAGCAGGATATTTCGCGCAAAATTTAAAATTGCACTTTAGTAAGCTAACCCGGCCGTATGGGCATGTGTTGCAATGTTAAGATTTCATCATTGATTTATAAACTATCAGACTGCGTGGTCGGTAGTAGTGGGTTTCAGTAGGCCTTTAATGCGCCGGGTATGTTTAAAATGATCAAAACACGTAAGTATTAAACGTTATTATAAATGTCCCCGTTACTACATCACATATATACTTACATCATCTATATGATACCTCAATAAAGGTGTGTGGATGTTTTTTTAAGGTTTTATAGGCAGAATAGAGCGGCTCCCATAGGCTCCATTGTACGCAGACTTTTGATCGAATTTATTTAATATTCAAAATGCACTTTAAAAAAAAATGTATATGTCATCATGTGTTTCATAGTGATTGTGAACAATAGGTAAAATCCCCAAAAAGGGCAGTTCCCCTTTATTGTGCCCCACAGAACACCCTTGATGCTATTGTGGATCTACCAGGCTTCACAACAGTGAGAGCCGACTGGAATATTAAACGCAGCACCAAACGAAGAGGAGGAGGACTTGCGTTGTTTATTAACACCAGATGGTGCCCCCAGGGACATGTTACTGTGAAAATGGCAACGTGCAGCAAGGACATCGAGCTGCTGGCAGTAGTTCTCCGACCATCCTACATGCCTAGAGAGTTCTCCCACGCCATCGTTGTTTGTGTCTACATCCCTCCGCAAGTGCATGCTGAGACCGTGTGTGTCGTCATCCACCCCAATTTGGCAAGATTACAAACACAGCACACTGATGGCTTCATTGCCAAAGAAGAGGACTTTATTGTAACTAACGTCTTGTGTCCTGCATGTCTTCTATACTGCTACTGGATGGCCTTGAATTTCCCTCAGGATCAATAAAGTATTTATCTACCTACTGTATCTACAACCTAGTGCATAGGGCAGACATATCTGCTAATTCCTTACATTTTTTTTGCAAACATATTGTGATTCGGGATGAAGATGCAACCAAAACACATACTACGCAAAATGCAATTGCTTCCTAGTTTTCTGTAGTTGAAGTCAGCAGGTTTATGCAGGCCCGCCCACATTTTGGCGCTTAAACTGGGTATTACAAAATCTGCTAAAACATGTTAGAAAACAAGCCTAAAATCACAACAGAGTCTTATTTGCAGGGGAATGTCACCCTTAGGCCTCATTTTTAGGTCTAGAACAGGGGTGTCAAACGTACGGCCCGCGGGCCTGAACAGGTTTTATCCGGCCCGCGGGATGAGTTTGCTAAGTTAAAAAATTAGCCGAAATTTTTTAATGAACAAAACTGCTGTTCTCAATGTGTCCACTAGACGTCACAATAGCAATTATTTGTATCTTTGTAGATTATGCTACATATGTAAAAAAAAAATAAACCACATGATGTTAGTACACCAGTTGAGAAAATTGAGCAAACTACATAAATATAATATTATTGCAGCGCTGCGGAAGAGGCGACAAGGAAGAGGCGCGCCACGCACTGTCTGTGTGTATGTGTGTGTGGGTGTGGGAGGGGGCGTGTCTGTGTTTACTAACAAGACATCATGGCGAAGCCCAAAGCCAAGTTTCTTAACATGGAGATATTCTCAATACTTTTCTTTTGTCGAGCACAAAGAAAAGAGCATTTTAGTTGAATGTAAGTTGTGTCTTGGATCAAAGATCCTATCTACTGGCCAAAACAGCAATTCAAATGTGCTGAAACTGTCACGGCGCGGATTCAAAGCCGCTTTTCCCCGGCAGCTGGAGCTGCCGGGACCTCTGCTGGCAGCACACTTGGACACGCCCCTGCTCACGCTGGGCACAGCACGCCCACGCAGCGACAAGGCTGCAGGCAATTGCACATCAGCACACCTGTGCCTGAAGAGAGGGAGCAGCATAAAAGCCAGCGGACCCAAGAGACCTTCGCCAGAACGTAGCCAATCTTCCTGAGTAAGCATCACGTCTGGCACCACTCCCTCATTCCTTGCTCAGCCTTTTTTGTGCTCTTCCTCGTTCCTGTGTTTGATATACCTTGTGTTTTCCACAGTGTCTTCCCTGTTGCCTGTGATCGTGTCCTGCCTCACGACCTCCACCTGGATCTCTGTTTGCCTCCCTCGACCCTTGACCTCCGCTTGGACTCGGACATCGTTGCCTCTCTCCAGCCCCCGACTGCTTGCCTACCTGCTGACTGCCTCTTCGCCTTGCCCCTTGGATTTGACGAAAGAATCACACAACATGCACCGACAACAACCCCTGGTAAAACTTACATTATTAATCCTACACAACGTCCGCACTCATTCACTTGTGGTAGCATACACACCCCACACACTCATCAAGGTTTTCAATAAACCTGATAAACAGCAGTTCTGCCTTGGTGTCGCCTCCTTCCCTTTGCCCGGTACACAACAGAAACCGCTACAAAAGCAACATGCTTTGACGAAGCTAGTAAAGAGAGACACACTTCACCTGCTAAGCAATAGCGGCTGGATTTTAACAAGGCACTGCGCACTGAAGGTACAGTGGTATCTCAATTCACTAATACCCTTAGGAGTTCTTTGAGACACGAGCTGTCTTGACTTTTTGATATGCTTTAAGTTGCGAGCATTCCTTGAGTTATAAGCCTTACCGCCACCATGGCTGAAGTAGTGGCTGTCCACAGATCGACACAATCCTGCCATTCGATCACCTGAACTGAGAAAGTTAATGCAAAGGAGAAGAATCAGACGACCGGATCAGCGAACGAACCATTAAAAGCATGTCCGAAACGTTAGAGGACCCAGCAAGTCAGCACGACTGCAGCACTGTCAGTCTGCATCACTCAAAGTCAACCGCAGCCAAAAACGGACAGACATTTATCCAATAAAATATGGAGGAGCTGCCGATGCTGTTCGACGTGTTTCAGTTTGTTCTGACTCAAATTGGACAATCAAGCATTACTTTTGGTACTTAATATTGTTTTTCAATTGTTTTTTATTTATTTTTTTATTTTTTATTTTTTATATATTTTATTAATATTATTTTTTAATTTTTCCCCTCCCTCAGGGGGGGGCTCGGCGGGGCGGTTGCTGGTTGTTCCATCTCCATCGTTGGGGTCCCTGCGGGTGGGGTGGGTGGTTCCTGTGGCCCTGTGCCTGGGTGGTCCTGCGGCGGCCGATTTGGGTGGGGTGGCCGGGGGATGGCCTCGCCGCGCTCTCCGGGGGTGGGGGGTGGGCTCGTGGGGGCCCGGTTGCCAGTGGGGCGGGGGCGGTCTTCCCGTCCGGTTGCGGGGAGTCTCTGGGTCCCTCGGGCGGGGCGTCTCGCCTTTCTGCCCGTGTGGGGTGTGGTCTCTCGCTGGCTTGGGGTCTGGCTGTCCCCTGCTTTTCTCGTGCCCTGTCCTCTGCCGGGTGCGTCTGTCTGCGGCCTGCTGCTGGCCCTTGTGGGCGGTACGGTGGGCCGGGCTCTGGGGTTCCTGTCGCTGGCCGGCTTGGCTGCGTGGGGGCGGTGGTCCCTGGTTCCCTGGGCACCACGCCTCCTGTTTGTGGGTAGGGCTCTCGGGGGTGATGGGGCCGTGCTCTGGCTCCCACGCACTCTGGGAGTCGAATGTATTGTACATGCAAATTCACATATGCTCACATACGTACATAGGTACCTACGCTCCCACATACATACACAAATACAGTACATATTTACCTACCTAATGTTCTTACATCCACACGCACATTCAATATACAAACATACACATACACATACTGTACATATACATTCACTGTACAAACACATATACACATTCTGTACATATACATTCATTGTACAAACACATATACACATTCTGTACATATACAAGTACATATGCATACTTACACTCATGCACATAATCATGTTTCATCAAACATATATTAACGTTGTTGCCCTAGGGTAAACTGGGTGTAACACATGGCACACTGACAAAGCTTAACCTAATGTGACTATAACAATCTACAAGGTTAATGTAGGTTGCTTCTCTTTCTCCCCCTCCATTTTTCTGCATTCTTTCGTATCTCAAGTTATCATTACGTATATGTATTGTTGCATTTAAACAACTGTATTGTTGATAATAAAGGTAAATTATTGGTATTGTTCATTATCAATAGCGCTATTTCTATTGGTATTTGTATTGATCCATTTGTAGTGTAATAATGCTCATTGTCATTTCTGTATTATTTTTTATTTTTCGCTAACTGCTTATTTGCTATTACTTTTACCATCATATTTGTACATGTCATATTTGCTGATGTTGCTCTATTGTTGTTGTTGTTGTTGTTGTTGTTTTTGTCTCTCTGTCTAATCCCCCTCTTGTCCCCACAATTTCCCCCTCTGTCTTCTTTTTTTTTTCTCTTTCTATCCCCTCCTGCTCCGGCCCGGCTGCACTAAATGATAATATAAATACATTTAATAAAGTCAAATACAAATAAGGCAACAAGAGAAGTATCCTACACTTCTCTTTTGTAAAGTAAATCTGAACAGTCGACATGGGCATATACATCAACTATATGATTTGCCTGAGAAGCTGGACAGGACACAAAAAATAAAAAATAAAAAAATAAAAAAATAAAAAAAATTGTTTTTCAAACATTTCTTATCCAAAAAGTTATTTTTTATTTTTAAAAGGCATGTTATTAAATTGTGCTTTGGGAGGGCCAAGCACATTGATTTAAATTAACGTCAAAGAGCAAAACGGTTTTGAAATACGAGTGTTTTGAGTTACGAGCTCATTTTTTTGTTCGGTTGCAGCAGTCCATAGAACGGTCTCTGTGGTCTTAACCACATTAAGCCTGGCATACTCCTGTCAACTTATGATATTTCCTGTAGTCAAGAATACCATGCATCTTGGAGTTGAAGTGTCTGTGTAGGTCATATTGTTGCTACCTAAACACTTGTACCACGCTTCATCACGTCATCCTGCAGCTGTCTTGCAGTCACAAGGAGTGGTTCTTAATTAGCATGACTAACATTAAAGATAACTAAGTATTAAACTCTGTAACTATTTTTTTTTTCAGAAATTGACCACGTTGGGGTTCCGGTCAGACAACACACAGTCATCATTTGGACTCTTCCAACTTTAATGGTGCATATTAGTTTAGGTTAGGTTCAGTTAGTATCTGTAAACCACAAGCAAACACCCATTAACATTTATGTCATCTAACTAAAAAACAATATGTATATTATGCCTATAGATATACTCAAAGTAAAGTACTAGAGACATAATATATTGTATTTTCACAATGGCATGTGAGCTAGCCACATTAGCAGCAGCAATGCCATCCTTAACAGGGAGATGTTAGTTTATAGCTCTTTGACAACACAGCACCAATAATATTAAAACATCACTAAATTATGGTAAGAGTCATTCAAATAACTATTACATATAGAACATGCTATACGTTTACCAAACAATCTGTCACTCCTAATCGCTAAATCCCATGAAATCTTATACGTCTAGTCTCTTACGTGAATGAGCTAAATAATATTATTTGATATTTTACGGTAATGTGTTAATAATTTCACACATAAGTCGCTCCTGAGTATAAGTCGCACCCCCGGCCAAACTATGAAAAAAACTGAGACTTATAGTCCGAAAAATACGGTAATCAAAAATACACATTAATGGCCATAGTCCTTTACATAATGAATAGTCTCTTATTCCCAAAACCTGTCTCCAGTTAACAAGTTATACATATTTATGATGCAAGGACGCTGACAGACAGTCAGTGACATAAAGAGAAAGGAGAGAGAAGGATCAATAATGATTCCTATTTCCCCAGTCACTGACAATATAAAGAATGCATTGTGCCTCCTCACAGATTGGCATCAAGCATGACTTGATACTGCAGCAGCCACCAGGAAAATGTTAAGAGTTAACCTTTGGAAGCCCAAATGTGGTTATGCTTTTGAAGCTCGCACATTCCTTTCCGTCCTTTTAATTCTACCCTTTCTGGAGACGTAATCTCCCATTTAAAGTAATGGCGTTGGAGAAATTAATTCTTGCACAGTCCAAGCTTTGTCCCCCCCTATGACCTCAATGTCTGTAAATGGAATAGTCAGCAGTATACCAAAGCAGCAGGTCATCGTGGTACATTGCCTCAGCACACCGCTCTGCAGGGAACATTCAGGTGGAGCCTACTCTTCATCATCTGGAAATACAGCTCCATGACCTTTTTGTTTTGTTCCTCTATTCCATTTCACAACTCAGTTTGGTGTTTTTATAGTAAAATGGTATTGCTATGCCCATCACCATTGGGGATCTGATGGGGGTTTTTTTTGCAACAAATTAAGTTATAGCTTTTTGTTAAAAAGTGCATCCCTGAATTGGAACCACTAGGTCAGGGGTCCCCAAACGTTTTGACTCGGAGGGCCGCGTTGGGTTAAAACAATTTGGTCGGGGACCGGGCTGTGTGTGCATATATATATATATATATATATATATATATATATATATATATATATATATCAGTGACGTGCAGTCACTAGAGGCAGGTGAGGCCCCACCATCATGGAAAGAAAAAAAATGTAAAAAGAAAAAAAAAATATTAAATTTTTATATGTATCCAGTGATTATACTATAAAGTTATTTTCCATTTAACTTCACCAGTTTTAGATTATTTTTATTTAAAATCGCTGAATTTTCACATTTGCCGTTCAAATACTGAGAAGAGACAGTGCGGTGAACAGCAGCCAGTTGAGGCACGTCACTCAGTTGTGCCTCACCATGGATTGCGGACTCGGCTAACTGCTGGCCTGCTGTGCAGTGAGACCGTATTGCTATATGAACTATATTATACATTTCCATAGTTTAGTTAGCTGAGGTATATAATGTACAGTGTATTTTGTCAACAACTGTATGTGTGTAACGTATTTCTTGTGCTGAGCGATTATAAAACGGCTGCAAAACACGTACTGGCTGAGGCTCGCAGTAATCCCGCCTCCTGCACCCCCGCCGTAGAATGCACCCCCTGACGGGAGTGTTATATCAACTAAAGCCCACACTTAAACTTTCCACGTGCAAGATTGAATCTATTTAAAAAAGTTATTTCATAAGAAGCCAAAAAGTGCAAAAACAATAATGTTCGTGTTGGAGGAGTTGTGAATGACTGCAGAGCCACAGCATTAGGTACACCTGCAGACTGCAGGTGTACCTAATCCACAACTCCTCCAACACAAACATTATTGTTTTTGCACTTTTTGGCTTCTTATTAAATAACTTTTGTAACCTATTTTTATGGGCTTTCCTCTTTGTGATGTTAAGTTCCTGCTATGCGCTGTTATACAGTATATGCCTTGAGCTCTTATTTTGAAGGCGCTAAGAGCAAAAGTGATGACACGTTGGAGTGGAGCGGAGGTTTTTGAAAGAAGGTAAATAAAGTGGTCCTCGTGTAAACTGGAGCCTCCGTGTTTGTTATTTTGTAGTTTCATACAGTATAGGCGACATTTATAAACCCTCTGTTACACTTTTTTAAATAGATTCAATCTTGCACGTGGAAAGTTTAAGTGAGGGCTTTAGTTGATATAACACTCCCGTCAGGGGGTGCATTAATCCAGCACAACAGTGGTGCATGGACTTCATTTATAAGTAAAGGTAAGACCATAATAACGTTTTTTTTATTAAATGTGCTTTTTTTGTATGCTACAGTTTGTATGTGTAAAGTTAAAGTTAAGTTAAAGTACCAATGATTGTCACACACACACTAGGTGTAATGAAATTTGTCCTCTGCATTTGACCCATCCCCTTGATCACCCCCTGGGAGGTGAGGGGAGCAGTGGGCAGCAGTGGCGCCGCGCCCGGGAATAATTTTTGGTGATTTAACCCCCAATTTCAACCCTTGATGCTGAGTGCTAAGCAGGGAAGAATGCTGGTATGAGCTTTTAAACATAACCCGTTAACTGCTGCCATTTAAATGGTGAATATGATACTCTTTAGGGTTCATATGTTTCTAAATCTGACTGTGATGAAGTCAGTGCCTCACCAGCCATGAACCTCACCGCACGTCACTGATATATATATGTATTCCTCGCGCACTTATTGACTGAAAGAGTGTGCACTTGATGTCACGTTATCGATGGAAAAATGCATGTTTAGACAATTTGATTTGCCTGAGCGGCTAGGAGACACCGAGAGTAACAAGCGGTAGAAAATGGATTAAAAAGGACAGATTAAAAATGATAATAATAATAAAAAATAAATGTATATATTTCTTTTTTTAACTTGGGTGTTGGATGCTGGCGGTGCCGGATGCGGCCCGCGGGCCGTAGTTTGAGGACCCCTGCACTAGGTGATAGCTGATGATACGCGCTGCGTATTCGTTTTGGGTTATTTTGTTTTAATTTGATTAGGTTTCTTTATTCTTTACTAGTTTTTTTACATGATCTAAATAAAACTGATTGATTGAGTGCTCTTATTTTGTTTCACACTTTTTTCCGTACTTACCTTTGGTTAGAGCACTTTGATTAGTGAAACAGGAGACTCACCAGTCCCTGATTACCAATCAGAACCATACTTAAATCACCATCTGCTTTAATTTAGCGCTGACTCTTTATTGCTACCTGTAGCTCTTAACTGCTGCATACTGCCTTAGTGTGTTTTGAGCTTTTCCAGCGCTCTTATTTTCCTTCCACTTCCTGTCTCCCTCACCTGTCTCTGTTTGGCAATCTGGGCACACCTGCTCCAGGTTGCTAATCGGGCTGTATGTGCTCTTCAGACAAGGATGGATCATTTTAATTAATTTATTCTAACTGTTTAGCAGAGGTGTGGACTCGAGTCACATGACTTGGACTCGAGTCAGACTCGAGTCATGAATTTGATGACTTTAGACTCGACTTGACAAAATGTGAAGAGACTTGCAACTCGACTTAGACTTTAACATCAATGACTTGTGACTTCACTTGGACTTGAGCCTTTTGACTTGACATGACTTGACATGACTTGCCACTTTCCCCAAAATCCAAAGCTTAAAAAGTTATTTGGGAGCGCTCCGTATTTTTCATTTTCTTCGTCTATCAGCGTGTTATTCCTGTCAGCTGGTGTGCTGTCAGTACAACAGCCAATCAAATTAGATCTACGTTGTTTTCATCACACAGCATTCATCCAATCAAATTGCAGGACAACCAATGAACAAGAGTTGTCCAACAACGTGCCAGTGATAAACAATTATGTTAAAGTTGGTTTCGTTCGGGTATAAAAACTATGACTTGGTCAACAAAAAACGAATTGCGGTATGCAAATCACGCAGTTCGAATATTACAGACGGAGACGCAACAACTTCCAACTTCGTTCGACATTTGAAGTTGCACAAAGAAGGGCAAGTTTTGAATGTAAGATAACGTTTATTGGCTAAGTAACGTGACTTTTATTTGCTGTGTAGTTAAATCAGTGAGGCTGCAAACTCACTGCTAACGTTATAACCATAGACATCTTATAAGTAGACGCAGCATCGAGCGCTACTGCCTACTGGCGCAGACGAGGCGCGTGGCCGCCATCTTGGAGTGGTGATCCGCTCCACTCAGTGCAATTAATTTGGCAGGAGCAATGAACTGTCAGCGCATTTAATTCATTTTACCTCACTGAATACGACTGATTTTCACCCCCTTTTTTGTCATACGTGTAGCCATGATAACAGACACATGTTTTGGCGTGTTTTATTATTCATAGTTTGCTTAACAGTAATATAATATTATTATACACTATAAATGACCAGACGTCCGAGATCAAAACTGGGAATATAATCCCAGAGAAGGGGGAAAAAAACGGTAATCTATTTTTAAATTGAAGAAACAATATGATTAGGTTATATATACATATGTGTGTATCCTACATAAACAATGTATGAATACATTAGATATCTATATATCTTAGGGACCTATAGACTGTATCTCTGTTGCTTCAGCAGCAGAGAGTTTATTCTGTCTTGACACTTTGTATTGATATTTTCTATTACATTCTTCCCTTAAATGATAATGTTTGCAGTGATTGTTTTATATGTATGTTTTTATGTAAGTCGCTTTGGATAAAAGCGTCTGCCAAATACGTAAACATATATAAACACCTGAAAGTCTTCATATCAGCTAAAACCACCAATCTGTTTCACTGGATTCAGAATAAAACCAAATTCTGTTCAACCCAACAATGTTAGTATTTGAATATTGTTACTTGAAGACTTATTCCTGGTTACAATTATACTGTTAAGAAAGTATTGTCTTATACTTTGCCTAAAATGAGAATACATCATAATCAGTGGCGGCTGGTGAATTTTGTTTTAGGTGGGGCTGAAAGTTTGTAAAGCAAACCCCTGTAGGGGCGTCATCCTACCCCAGAAGATTTCTTTGTGATTTTCACATACAAATATTGAAGATCTTTGATCCTTCTCAACTCTGTGGTAATATTATTTTCATAAAATACAACCAATAGTACGTTAATGTTAAATCTCACTTGTGAAAAGTAATCCCCCGATTCCTATTTTCAACAGTCCGTTCATTTGAGCAGGAAAACGGTGAACACCACCATCTTTGTTTTCTACCTGTCAACTGTCAGTTTCGGCTGCTCGCCGGCTCCTCATCCCCAGTTCAAGATGGCGGCCAAATTGCTCACGTCACAGCAACCAATGCTGCGTCTACTTATAAGATGTCTATGGTTATAACGTCATTGCAAACACGGCAATCTGTTGCATCCACTGCAGTTTGCTACCTTATTCATACTTTTTGTCAGGTGATTTTTTTTTAAGCAGGGTTTCATGAGGTACCTATACATAACGTTACGTTAGTCAATGTATCACACACAGTAACGTAACGTTAGACGGCAGTCAGCAGCACCGCGTATTTTAGCCACCTACAAAAAGACAAACATAGTCAAATAAAGGTCAGTTAAAATGTATACTATATTAAGAATATGTGTACATATTGCATAGGGTCCTGACATCTAAAAAGTACAACTCTGTTCATTGTTATGTTCATATATTTGTTATGTTTTTCATGTGTACGCACACATAAACACACATACAGTATGAGATGAGATCAATGAGATAAGGTAAGAACAGGATAGAAACTGCTGTGGAACTAGTTACAATGCAATATGCCATGGAAATACAATGTTAACACTTTTGTGCAAATAAGTACAGTTGCACTTGTTTTTTTTTCAAATGTGTTTATTCTGTAAAGGAATGAGTTACATGTTTAAAATGACTGGTTATATAGTGCTATTTTGAAGTGCAATGTCAGCACTATCTTTTTCCCTGCAATTTCAAATGCACTTGTTTTAATAAATAAATACAGCGTTTTAAAAGCAAACACAATCTGTGTAAATATATTAGTCTGTGGTTAAATGACTTGAAAGGACTCGAAACTCAAAATGCAGGACTTGGGACTTGACTTGAGACTTTCCAGTCTTGACTTTGGACTTGACTCGGACTTGCCCTGTCTTGACTCGGGACTTGACTCGAGACTTGAGGGTAAAGACTTGAGACTTACTTGTGACTTGCAAAGCAATGACTTGGTCCCACCTCTGCTGTTTAGTCATGCTTAGCAGTCGTTTGTTTGCTTCCATGCTGCATAGTTGTCATTTTTACCAGTGTTCTAATATTGCCGTCCACACTGGTGTAACAGTTTATTTTTGCCTCATTAAATCTTTTTACTCCCTATGTCGCCAGCTCAACCATGCTGTGCCATGACAAGTGACTTTAAAACTTCGATAACTATGACAAACCAAGTAAATGGCTCACTTTGCCTGGAATCTACTAAGTGTGCAACTCCTGCTGCTGATCTCAATTATACGGGGGTCGGCAAACCGCGGCTCTAGAGCCCCATGTGGCTCTTTAGCGCCGCACTAGTGGCTCCCTGGAGCTTTTTGAAAAATGTATGAAAATGGAAAAAGATGAGGGGCAAAAAGCATATTTTTTGTTTTAATATGGTTTCGGTAGGAGGACAAACATGCCACAAACCTCCCTGATTGTTAGAAATCCCACTGTTTATATCAAACATGCTTCACTGATGAGATGATTTTGCGAGCGCCGTTTTGCCCTACTAATTTCGGCGGTCCCTGAACTCACAGTTGTTTGTTTACATGTACACTTTTCTCTGACGCTGCCACAGAAATACGTTTTTAATGCCACTCCTTCTTTGTCACACTTTGTCCACCAACCATTTTATGCTGTGCATGAATGCACAAAAGTGAGCTTTGTCGATGGTATTGACTTGTGTGGAGTGCTAATCAGGCATTGTTGGTCACTGCATGACTGCAAGCTAATTTATGCGAGCATGCTAGTTCGGCTAGCTGTATGTACATATTGCATCATGACACCTCATTAGTAGGCATATTTGAGCTCATTTAATTTCCTTTACTTATGTCCTATGTGTATTTAACTTATATTTGCATTATTTGTAATGTTGGCTGCATTTCTGATAGTTGTTTGTGTGCCATGTTGTTCCAGACCACAGCAAACATTACCCAGCTTGCAGATATTGTAATAAATCCTTTAGAAGAAGACACACTTGGATTGATTAAAACTTTTATTAGTAGCTAAAGTGTGTGGACACACATATCTATACCTTTGACCATTCTAGGACAGTATTTTCCAGGAGTTATCTCAGTTTTACTAAAGTGTTCCAATGTTGTAAAAATATGTAGACTAAAAATTAAATTTCAACATCTCTGTCAACAAAGATTTGCACCAGCCTGCGATACATAGTCATTTTGATAGTCGGCTAATATAGCTAATATAGACATTTACATGATGTGCTGCCTTCGTTATAACACCTATTTACAACTTTCAAAGTCATTTTGATAGTAGGCTAATATAGACACATCATGTGTTGTCTTCATTTTAACACTAATATAAGACTTTTAAAAGTAATTTTGATAGTAGGCTAATATAACTAATATAGACACATACATCATGTGTTGCCTTCATTATAACACTTATATAAGGCTTTACATATTTTGCGGCTCCAGACATATTTTTTGTTTGTTTTTTTGGTCCAATATGGCTCTTTCAACATCTTGGGGTGCCGACCCCTGCAATAGTACAATAAACACATATTTAAGCCTGCCCGGTTCATCAAGAGACGCTAAGTTAAATATGAGAAAATATGAGGACGCTTTTTTGAAGTTTGGTTTTATTGTGGACATTAACATAAGTCCACAATGTGTCATGTGTTTTTAGCTGCTTGCAAATTAATACATGATGCTGAATTAATAATTATACTCTTCTTGTCTTGCTGTTCATACTCTGTTAGATTTAAGTTTTTTGTACTGAGTTGTAATTAATTTATATTCTTTGTAATGTCTAAAATATGAATACCATTGGCATTTAGAATATGTAAAACAAATGTTTTATCAGCATCTCATTGGAAAAATGTCTCTTTTGTCTCCTGTCCATGGTCCTTCCTGCATCCTGTGTGTGGCATACTGTTCGGTAGCTATGGTTTTGTGATACATTTGACTGTAATTCTGAATATGGATCGAGAGCAGGATGTTATTACGTAGGTGTGTGTAGCAGAAGGCCGCAAACTTCACCGCTTAACCATGGTGTGCTCACTTTCATTAGGTGCACCAAAACAAACAAACAAAAATCACATATGAATGTTATAGCTAGCAATGTTAGTATCACATCTGATCCAATACAAAGAGCTCAACCAAAAATGTATTTAACCATTAAAAAAAAAAAAAAAAATTATAGACACCTGTCAGCATGATGCAGTGAAAAAGCTTTCAAATTAATTACCTCTCTGACAAGATTAGCAAAAACTAATCATCCTATACCATCAGAATACTTTGTTGATTTTGATCTTTTCGAGTATTGGACTCATTAACAGTGAGTGTTCCAAGTTATGCACATGAACTAAATCAATTATTTATGCCGTGTGTAATGTTTGCAAAACAGTTGTGAAGAAAGTATTCATGCAACAAATGACAATTAGTTACAACACCGGATTTGCAGTGTCTCCATCACAGATAATAAAGGTTTATGAGGACATTCACACAGCGAGTTTGCTAATGATAAGAACAAATCAAAGGGTTGTAGAATGACAGATGAGAATATAACTTTATTCTGCTACTTTGTGTGTAAAAAAAAGTACTGAAGTTACATCAGGTGCAATAAACTGTTTCATAAAGACTGACTATGGGTTGTATTCACCTGCCGTCACGTCCGGCTCATTATTGCTTGACTCAAAGTGGTGGACCAGCCAGCGTCTGTCGTCATTTCGCCTTTCTCGAGAGAAAAATGCCCCATGCTTGCGTTGTTTCAGGCCGTTGGAATCGTTCAAATGGCAAAAAGGATAAAAGTTTCTTCTGAGCTTCTCTAGAGGTAATCAAGATGGGCAAAAGATGTCAAGATTTTACGAAAGATGCCGAGAAAAGGGTCACGCGCTCCAGACCAAGAAGGCAGAGTCAAAGAACGCACATGTTTGCAGTGATCACTTTGTTAAAGGTTTGTTTGTTTGGTGTACTTTTACGTTTAGTATTTCCGATTCAAGCAAAACCTAAAAGGAGTTAAGCTTTTACTGAAAGCGGCCATCACAAATGAATCTTTCTGCAGAAACACAACGTTGACATCTATAGTTATATTTTAAAGGCCTACTGAAACCCACTACTAGCGACCACGCAGTCTGATAGTTTATACATCAATGATGAAATCTTAACATTGCAACACATGCCAATACGGCCGGGTTAGCTTACTAAAGTGCAATTTTAAATTTTGCGCGAAATATCCTGCTGAAAACGTCTCGGTATGATGACGTCTGCGCGTGACGTCACGGATTGTAGAGGACATTTTGGGACAGCATGGTGGCCAGCTATTAAGTCGTCTGTTTTCATCGAAAAATTCCACAGTATTCTGGACATCTGTGTTGGTGAATCTTTTGCAATTTGTTCAATGAACAATGGAGACAGCAAAGAAGAAAGCTGTAGGTGGGAAGCGGTGTATTGCGGCCGGCATGCAGCAACACAAACACAGCCGGTGTTTCATTGTTTACATTCCCGGAAGATGACAGTCAAGCTTTACCATTGGCCTGTGGAGAAGTGGGACAACAGAGACTCTTACCAGGAGGACTTTGAGTTAGATGCGCAGACGCTGTACCGTGAGTACGCATGCAGCTGCGGCTTCCAAACATTTGATCGCTTGCCCGTACGTGCGTGCCGCTATGTGCATGTCACGTCTGTAACTTTGGGGAAATATATGTGCTGTATGAACTTTGGCGAGGTGAACGGTACTTTGAGCTGTGGGATTGAGTGTGTTGTGCAGGTGTTTGAGTTGTATTGGCGGGTTATATGGACGGGAGGGGGGAAGTGTTTGTTATGCGGTATTAATTTGTGGCATATTAAATATAAGCCTGGTTGTGTTGTGGCTAATAGAGTATATATATGTCTTGTGTTTATTTACTGTTTTAGTCATTCCCAGCTGAATATCAGGTCCCACCCGCCTCTCACAGCATCTTCCCTATCTGAATCGCTCCCACTGCCCTCTAGTCCTTCACTCTCACTTTCCTCATCCACAAATCTTTCATTCTTGCTCAAATTAATGGGGAAATCGTCGCTTTCTTGGTCCGAATCGCTCTCGCTGCTGGTGGCCATGATTGTAAACAACCTGTGACGTCACGCTACTCGTCTGCTACTTCCGGTAGAGGCAAGGCTTTTTTATCAGCGACCAAAAGTTGGGAACTTTATCGTCGATGTTCTCTACTAAATCCTTTCAGCAAAAATATGACAATGTCGCGAAATGATGAAGTATGACACATAGAATGGACCTGTTATCCCCGTTTAAATAAGAAAATCGCATTTCAGTAGGCCTTTAAGAAACACGGGGAAAACCATGCGTACTAGTCAACGATACGTGCAACAACAAAAAGGCAAAAAACATGGGTGTAGACGCCAAGTTACATCATTAAATGCAACCTTACCCAAGCAAAAACGATGCAATATTCACCCGTGAGAGTTTAAATACTAATTTCTTTGTCCCAGCCAAACACAAAGTCGTAGACCTCCATACTTTTGCAAGTGTTCATCTGTTTTTTTGTGTAGAATGATGTCTGGCGCACCAGATGTCTGGGAACGCAATCGATAAATAATCCTTGATAGCACTCGACAAATCTTTTTTTGATAAAGAATAGGCATACATTCCCATGCAAAGTTTGTTTTGTTTTGCTCGTATCTGCTTTTAATGGTAAAGGCCCTTTCCGTACTCAGATAGTTTGCACTCTGTTTGCTGCACAGTAGTCATGTTGGTTTGGTGGCCCATCACTTCCTTTGCTTTCGTTCAGAAGTCACATGAGTGAATACGACCTATTCAATGCCAACTTCTGTGTTTCAACAGTTTTTGCTGCCTTTCCCATGTGGGGTCGAAGACTTCACAATGGCATCTTTTTTTTGCTACTACTTAGAGTTCCACAAATAAATACTTTTGTTTCAAGTGAGGAAAAAAGCAACTCCTGAGCAAGTATTGACCTAGAATGTATTCATCCCTCTATTTTGGGCGATCCAGTTGTGCACGTAGTCAGCGTGTTTACCTTTTTGCTTGTGTGTGCTTTCTCGGGGTAGTCTGATTTCCTCTTACAGCCCAAAAACATGCATGTTACCTGGAGACTCAAACATTTTCAATAAGTGTGCATGATTGGTTTTTCATAAGTGCTCTGTGATTGAACGGCGAACCAGTCCGAAGACCCTCTATTCTGCCATCAGTCTGTCGTTTTTTTCAATTTGTTGAAAGAAAACATTGTAAAAGACATGTCTCGCAATGTGGAAAAAATATCCATGTTGGAACAATTGCACAGGAGTATTGGGTGCTGAATCTAAAAGTTCAGTCACACTTTTCTAGCAGATATATTTCTCAGATGTACTCACTTTTCTCAAATTTAATACACTTATCACTTTTAGCTCATTTAAGTTTAAATTAAGTGTTGAATCTAAATATTATATCTAAATGTTGAATCTAAACCTAAATCTTATATCTAAACCTAAATGTTAAATCTAAACCTAAACCTTATGTCTAAACCTAAATCTTATCTCTAAACCTAAATCTTAAATCTAAACCTAGATATGTAATCTAAACCTAAATCTTAACTGTAAATGTTAAACATTTAAACATACATGTGTGGGGGGCGTGGCCTGTGGACCTGCAGCAAAGCGGGATGTGCCAGGACCGGCTTCGAGATTAGCGACAGGTGCGTAGATGACACAGCTGAGAGTGTTTGTCTGATCACCTGTCGCTCTGTTAAAGGCGGCAGTCGGGAAGGAGAAGGGGGTTGCTGATGGTCGTTGAGGGTGGCGAGTTGGCAGCCTGAGCACGAGCGAGAGTGAGAACAGAGGCTGA
This sequence comes from Nerophis lumbriciformis, assembly GCF_033978685.3. Classification (NCBI taxonomy): domain Eukaryota; kingdom Metazoa; phylum Chordata; class Actinopteri; order Syngnathiformes; family Syngnathidae; genus Nerophis; species Nerophis lumbriciformis. The sequence continues at coordinate 26,199,393 of NC_084557.2, forward strand.
AGAAAAACCATTTGTGTGCTCACTGGAACCCTGAGGAGCAAGACCTCCACACATGTCTCGCAATGTGAAAAAAAAATCCATATTGGAACAATTGCATAGGAATATGGGGTGCTGAGTCTAAAAGTTCAGCCACACTTTTCTAGCAGATATATTTCTCAGATTTACTCACTTTTCTCAAATTTAATACACATCACTTTTAGCTCATTTAAGTTTAAATTAAGTGTTGAATCTAAATTGTGACGTCGTGGTCGCATAGTGATGCGGGTGTGGTTCTCCCAAGGATGCAGACGGCTTCGGACACAGCTTGCAGGTAGGAAAAATGATTTATTTTAAATATAAATAATATGATGAATAAACAAAAGGGCTAGCGTGGGAGCTAGCAGGCACAAATAGCATAGCGTGAAAAGCTAGCAGAATCAAAGTAGTCGTTAACAGTTGTATGGGAACAAACTACGAAGCCAGACAGAGTGAGGCCAGAGCAAAGACTAAATAGCCCTCTGATTAGTGCCCGGGCAACAGGTGCGCGTCCCGAACACTAACCAGAGGCAGGTGAAAGTAATCAGCTGACATGGCAACTGAACACAAACAAAATCAAATGTGCTGAAAACATATGTGACGAGAAACAAACAAACTATGATCCGTGCAGCGGATCGTAACAGTACCCCCCCCTTAAAGGACAGATTCCAGATGTCCCTTGACACTAAATAAAACTAGAACCCAAAAAACAAGAAATAGTTCGAGAGTCAAGGGAGGGTGAAGGGAGGATTTGGTGGTGGGTCGCCAGGCCACGTGTCCCCGAATCCACCGGGGAAGAGTCAGGTGGCGGCGGCGAGTGGAACGCCGCTGCCGCAGGCGAGGCGGGCGACCACGGAAAGGCCACATTCGTGGCTGCCGAGAAGGTGGGCGTGAGTGGCGCCAGAAGTTCAGCAGCCGGAGAGTTCTACGACTACGTCTCGGGTGTCGCTGCTGTTTGCGCCACTGGCGTCCATAAACAAACCTCCGAGAGCGCGGCTTGCGCAGCCAGACCACTCAAGGTCGCTGAGACGAAGACGAGGAGAGAGCAGACGTCGCCGTGGAGGCAGGAGGAGCCGACGTCGCCGTGGAGGCAGGAGGAGCCGACGTCGCCGTGGAGGCAGGAGGAGCCGACGTCGCCGTGGAGGCAGGAGGAGCCGACGTCGCCGTGGAGGCAGGAGGAGCCGACGTCGCCGTGGAGGCAGGAGGAGCCGACGTCGCCGTGGAGGCAGGAGGAGCCGACGTCGCCGTGGAGGCAGGAGGAGCCGTCGTCGCCGTGGAGGCAGGAGGAGACGTCGTCGCCGTGGAGGCAGGTGCAGGTTCTGGTACCAGCCGTGGAGCAGGTGCAGGTTCTGGTACCAGCCGTGGAGCCGGTGCATGTTCTGGTACCAGCCGTGGAGCCGGCGCTGGTGTGGGTACCAGCCGTGGAGCCGGCGCTGGTGTGGGTACCAGCCGTGGAGCCGGCGCTGGTGTGGGTACCAGCCGTGGAGCCGGCGCTGGTGTGGGAACCAGCCGTGGAGCCGGCGCTGGTGTGGGAACCAGCCTTGGAGCCGGGACAGGGGTTGGTCTTGGAGTCGGTGCTGGTGTGAGAACCAGCCTTGGAGCCGGCGCTGGTGTGAGAACCAGCCTTGGAGCCGGCGCTGGTGTGAGAACCAGCCTTGGAGCCGGCGCTGGTGTGAGAACCAGACTTGGAGCCGGCGCTGGTGTGAGAACCAGCCTTGGAGCCGGCGCTGGTGTGAGAACCAGCCTTGGAGCCGGCGCTGGTGTGGGAACCAGCCTTGGAGCCGGCGCTGGTGTGGGAACCAGCCTTGGAGCCGGCCCTGGTGTGGGAACCAGCCGAGGAACTTGGCATGGTGGAGCTTGGCGTGGTGGAGGTACTGGAGACAAAGCTTGGTGTGTCAGCCGAGGTGCAGGAACAGGTGCTAGCCGAGGTGCAGCTGGAGGTGGCCTAGCTGGCGGTTGTGGCTTAGCAGGACGAAGGACTGGTGGAGGTGGCCGTGCAGGAGGTTGCGGTTTAGCACGCCGGAAGACTGGTGGCGGTGGCCTTGCAGGAGGTTGCGGTTTAGCACGCCGAAAGACTGGTGGCGGTGGCCGTGCAGGGGGTTGCGGCTTAGCACGCCGAAAAACTGGTGGCGGTGGCCGTGCAGGAGGTTGCGGCTTAGCACGCCGAAGTTGTGCCACCGCACTAGCACAGTTCCCAGTACTAGCCCCCCCCCTCAAGACGCGGATACCAGACGCGCTCTTTGCGGTTTGGAACTGTCTTCAAGGGTGGGTGGGGGGAGGTATGGAGGGGGGTATACTCTTCTTCAAATTGTCCAAATTGACTATTATCATCCCCCACTTGAGATTGGGTGGGAGCACAGGGGGAAAAAATATGTGCAGTGGGCGGAGCAATAGTCACTGGGGGCGGAACCAAAGTCACTGGAGGTGGAGTCTGAAAATCAGAATGTGACTGACTAGACTTACACTTAATAAAAATGTCCTGATAATGTCTTATCTTACAATGAAAGTCATTTGGTATTGGCTGACAGAAAGAATTAGAAGATGGAAAAAAAAAATCTTGTTCAATGATGTCATCAGAAGTGGGCGGAGTTACCTCTTCGGGAGGCGCCAATGACATGACATTACTGTTGCAACTGTCCATGTGACTTACAGCCCAATCGGAGAACTTTTTGGCGAAGTGGTCGATGGGGTTGCCAAACATCTGAGGAGGGGGAGTTTGGGCTGAATGTAGCTTGCTTCGGTCCGGGGGAGGAGTTTGCAGGAGCGGCGCGTCTTGGCGGCGAGCACGGTACTGCGGTGTAGCGGCGATGTCTTCCGACCAGAGGGAATCGATGGGGATAAGAGAGCCTCCAGGTCCCCACATGAGATTCGACCTCTCCTCCGTCGAATAGCGAAGCGTCTCGGCTTCCATCGCTCGCAACACCATGACCGTACCTTCGTCCAACTCCTCGTTAGCCAGTGCGGGAGAATTGTTTTCTGCTGGCTTCGTACTGTGACGTCGTGGTCGCATAGTGATGCGGGTGTGGTTCTCCCAAGGATGCAGACGGCTTCGGACACAGCTTGCAGGTAGGAAAAATGATTTATTTTAAATATAAATAATATGATGAATAAACAAAAGGGCTAGCGTGGGAGCTAGCAGGCACAAATAGCATAGCGTGAAAAGCTAGCAGAATCAAAGTAGTCGTTAACAGTTGTATGGGAACAAACTACGAAGCCAGACAGAGTGAGGCCAGAGCAAAGACTAAATAGCCCTCTGATTAGTGCCCGGGCAACAGGTGCGCGTCCCGAACACTAACCAGAGGCAGGTGAAAGTAATCAGCTGACATGGCAACTGAACACAAACAAAATCAAATGTGCTGAAAACATATGTGACGAGAAACAAACAAACTATGATCCGTGCAGCGGATCGTAACATAAATATTATATCTAAATGTTGAATCTAAACCTAAATCTTATATCTAAACCTAAATGTTACATCTAAACCTACATCTTATAACTAAACCTAAATCTTAAATCTAAACCTAGATATTGAATCTAAACCTAAATCTTAACTGTAAATGTTAAACATTTAAACATACATGTTACATCCATCCATCCATCCATTTTCTACCGCTTATTCCCTTCGGGGTCGCGGGGGGCGCTGGAGCCTATCTCAGCTACAATCGGGCGGAAGGCGGGGTACACCCTGGACAAGTCGCCACCTCATCACAGGGCCAACACAGATAGACAGACAACATTCACACTCACATTCACACACTAAGGCCAATTTAGTGTTGCCAATCAACCTATCCCCAGGTGCATGTTTTTGGAGGTGGGAGGAAGCCGGAGTACCCGGAGGGAACCCACGCAGTCCCGGGGAGGACATGCAAACTCCACACAGAAAGATCTTAGGACTACTCAGAGTCAGGACCTTCGTATTGTGAGGCAGACGTACTAACCCCTCTGCTGCCTTACATGTTACATTTAAATGTTAAATCCAAACTTAAATGTTAAATCCAAACCTAAATGTTAAATATAAATATAAGTGCTAAAATATAAATATAAATAAAGTAAAAAAAAGTTAAAGTACTAATGTTTGTCACACACACACTAGGTGTGGTAAAATTAACCTCTGCTATTGACCCATCCCCTTGTTCCACCCTCTGGGAGGTGAGGGGAGCAGTGAGCAGCAGCGGTGGCCGCACTTGGGAATCATTTTGGTGATTTAACCCCCAATTCCAACCCTTGATGCTGAGTGCCATTCTTCGAGTCTTTGGTATCTAAATGTTAAATCTAAATGTAAATGTTAAATCTAAGTTTTAAATCTAAATCTATATGTTGAATCTAAACCTAAACCTTAACATTTACAGTTAAGATGTAGGTTTAGATTAATGATCTAGGTTTAGATCATTAATCAAAACCTACATCTTAACTGTAAATGTTAAACATACATGTTACATTTAAAATTTAAATCTAAATGTTAAATCTAAATATAAGTGCTAAGGGTTAAACATAAATATAAATGTTAACTCTAAACCTAATTGTTAAATCTAGATCTTGAATGTAAATCTTAATGTGAGAGTGAAATGTTCAATCTAAACCCTAAATGTTGATTCTAGGTTAAATTGAAACCTAAATGTGGAATCTAAATCTTCAATTGAAATCTTAAATCTAAATGTACGTGCTGAATCTCTCACCAAGTGTTAAATTTAATATTTATAGAATCAAATCAAATCAAATCAACTTTATTTATAGAGCACATTTAAAATTTACCACAGGGGTAGCCAAAGTGCTGTACAATGAGCAGGTTAAAAGATAAAACGAGTACCGAGCAAACACAACACAACACAAACAGAACACGATAAAAAATAAATAATTAAAATAGAATTAATAAAAACATAAAAACATAAAAACAGGATCACAGCAGGTGTATTATGGGGCGCCATTGCAGGATGGATATCACTCAGTGTTAAAAGCCATGGAATAAAAGTATGTTTTTAAGAGAGATTTAAAAACAGGAAGAGAGGAGGCTTGTCTAACACTCAGGGGTAGGTCGTTCCAGAGCTTGGGAGCAGCAACGGCGAAAGCTCTGTCATCTCTAAGCTTCAGCCTTGTGTCAGGGACCGTCAACAGCAGCTGATCGGCTGATCTTAAGGATCGGGTGGGGCAGTAAGGCTGAAGGAGGTCGGAGAGATAGGTTGGCGCGAGGTTGTATAGAATGTCAAGTTTCCACCAATCCGAGACCTATCAGCTGCAAATATCATCTTTCTTTCTGTAGAAGAAGGAAAAATGGCGGATGCTTTATGACAAATTAATGCCAATAAAGTAGCATATTTTTAAAAATGCTAGCTCCAAACGCGTGAGTGTGCATGGTGTGTTGCATAAAGACAAGAGGCTCAGAGACCTGATTGCTTCACTTCTGCTCTAGCAGCCAGTTGACACGCTCACTCTGGATCTGTTTATAGTAATATGTCCTAATTGTGGACTAAATGGTAAAAACATGATCATAGTGAGTGTGAATTAAAGTAGTCTGTCCTTCATCTTACTTCCTTTTAAATCGCGCTTATCAGTGAGCCAAGTCGTGCTGCGAGGGGCAGGAACAAAGATGGAAAAGTGCATATTAAAAGGCGCATATCGGCATGAGCTAGTGTTGTAACAATACCAATATTTTGGTACCGGTACCGGCACTAAAATTATCTCGATACTTTTCGGTACTTTTCTAAATAAAAGGGACCACAAAAAAATTGCATTATTGAATTTATTTTAACAAAAAATCTTAGGGTAAATTAAACATATGTTTCTTATTGCAGTTAAGTCCTTAAATAAAATAGTGAACATACTAGACAACTTGTCTTTTAGTAGTAAGTAAACAAACAAAGGCTCCTAATTAGTCTGCTGACGTATGCAGTAACAGATTTAAGATTTAGACTGAACTAATAGATTTGGATTTAACATTTATATTTAAGATTTAGTTTTAGAATTTAAGATATTGGTTTAGACTTTAAATCTAAGATTTAGATTTAACAATTAGATTTAGATCTAACATTTAAGTTAGAGTTTAGGAGTCAACATTTAATTTAAACATAAATGTGATGAGAATGAGCTAAATGTGATAAAATGTTGTTAAATGTGAGAAAAGTGAGTTTAATGTAAGAAAAGTGTGACTGAATTTTTACATTTGGCACCACATCCAGGAATAATTTGTAAATTTGCACATATTCAGGCTTGCCCTTAATAGAGAGCTTTAAAGGCCTACTGAATTGCGATTTTCTTATTTAAACGGGGATAGCAGGTCCATTCTATGTGTCATACTTGATCATTTCGCGATATTGCCATATTTTTGCTGAAAGGATTTAGTAGAGCACATCGACGATAAAGTTCGCAACATTTGGTCGCTGATAAAAAAGCCTTGCCTCTACCGGAAGTAGCAGACGATATGCGCGTGACGTCACACGTTGTGGAGCTCCTCACATCTGCACATTGTTTACAATCATGGCCACCAGCAGCGAGAGCGATTCGGACCGAGAACGTGACGATTTCCCCATTAATTTGAGCGAGGATGAAAGATTTGTGGATGAGGAAAGTGAGAGTGAAGGACTAGAGGGCAGTGGGAGCAATTCAGATAGGGAAGATGCTGTGAGAGGCGGTTGGAACCTGATATTCAGCTGGGAATGACTAAAACAGTAAATAAACACAAGACATATATATACTCTATTAGCCACAACACAACCAGGCTTATATTTAATATGCCACAAATTAATCCCGCAAAACAAACACCTCCCCCCTCCCGTCCATATAACCCGCCAATACAACTCAAACACCTGCACAACACACTCAATCCCACAGCCCAAAGTACCGTTCACCTCCCCGAAGTTCATACAGCACATATATTTCCCCAAAGTCCCCAAAGTTACGTACGCGACATGCACATAGCGGCACGCACGTACGGGCAAGCGATCAAATGTTTGGAAGCCGCAGCTGCATGCGTACTCACGGTACCGCGTCTGCGCATCCAACTCAAAGTCCTCCTGGTAAGAGTCTCTCTTGTCCCAGTTCTCCACAGGCCAATGGTAAAGCTTGACTGTCATCTTTCGGGAATGTAAACAATGAAACACCGGCTGTGTTATCCTCACAACAGTCAGGGGGTGCATTCTACGGCGAGGGTGCGTTATCCGGCACAACACCTGCCGCAATACACCGCTTCCCACCTACTGCTTTCTTCTTTGCTGTCTCCATTGTTCATTGAACAAATTGCAAAAGATTCACCAACACAGATGTCCAGAATACTGTGGAATTTTGCGATGAAAACAAACGACTTAATAGCTGACCACCATGCTGTCCCAAAATGTCCTCTACAATCCGTGACGTCACGCGCAGGCGTCATCATACCAAGACGTTTTCAGCGGGATATTTCGCGCAAAATTTAAAATTGCACTTTAGTAAGCTAACTCGGCCGTATTGGCATGTGTTGCAATGTTAAGATTTCATCATTGATATATAAACTATCAGACTGCGTGGTCAGTAGTAGTGGGTTTCAGTAGGCCTTTAATGTCAGCTGAGTACATTCTTGCTCTACTCTCTATTCACACTTTGCCATTGGCAAAAACAGGTACTAGCATGTACTACAAGGCACTAATTATAGCTTCAAGCCAGCCTGCGCGTGTGGCAAGTTGATACCTTATGGGCAATGGAAAATATCAATTATTTTCTACTTGTCTGCGTACAATTCCCAGAAGTCTTATGCGGAGAATAAACTACAGGTGACGACGATTGTTTGCGTTTGTTAGCCTCCTTTGTTGCAAACATTGCCATAGACAGAAAATGACCTGCATCAAGTCCCTTTCTGGCCTCTAAGAATAAACAAGATGTAGACTTAGCTACAACAAAACTAGTTAAAGTTGTAAGTATTTTCATTGAGCTGTGAGAGAAACTAGTTTGCAGTGCTAGATTGTACATTACCTGTCAGCTGCATCGGAATGGAACGTTCAAATGGCCATCTTTGGATTACGGATCGCATGACCGCCAGTTACGAACACGAGGTGAAAGTCAAGTATTTGTGCGCCCTGGCCTGTTGGCTTGCAGTGCTGTAGCTTTCATCCGTTAGTTTAGACCAGTCGTTCTGAAATAGTAGAGCGGGCCCTCCCGGGGGGGCACGGTGCAATGCCAGGACGGGGGCGCCTGTGACCTCGGGGAACATATTTTTATTGCCGTAGCAGTTGGCTTCACTGCTACGGTGAGAGACGAGGAAAGACTGGTGTGTTGTTTTATTTAGTGTTAATAAGCTTACATTGTTATGCACAGATTTTAAAGACAAATAAAACAAAAAAATGGTTTCGTGTCGTAAATATTTTTTTCTTCCTCGGAGGGGCCTAACAGAAAATATTTGAGAAGCAATCGTTTAGACCGGGGGTCAGCAACCCGCGGCTCTTTGCCGCCCTGGAGCTTTTTCAAAGACGTGTGAAAATGGAAGAAGATGAAAAAAAATGTTTTTGTTTTGTTTTTCTATAGTTTCTGTAGGAGGACAAACATGACACAAATCTTCTTAATTGTTAAAAAATCCCTGTTTACATTAAACATACTTCACTGATGACACGCCGTTTTGTCCTTGAACTCACCGTAGTTTGTTTACATGTATAACTTTCTCTGATGCTGCCACAGAAAGGCGTGTTTTATGACACTTCTTTTTTGTCTCATTATGTCCACCAAATGTTTTATGCTGCGTGTGAATGCACAAAGGTGAGTTTTGTTGATGGTTTTGACTTGTTGAATCAGGCATATTTGGTCAATGCATGACAACAAGCTAATCAGTGCTAACATGCTAAGTAGGTTAGCTGTATGTACATATTGCATCATTATGCCTGATTTGTAGTCATATTTGAGCTCATTTAATTTCCTTTACTTATGTCCTCTGCGTATTTAACTTATGATTGCATGTCTCATGACACATTATCTGTATGTAATATTGGCTGCATTTCTGATTGTTGTTTGTGTGCCATTTTGTTCCAGACCACAGCAAACGTTACCCAGCTTTCAAAGACTGTAATAAATCTATTAGAAGAAGACAACCTGCCGTTTCCTTTAACTTGGACACACACATCTATACCTTTGGGCATTCTGAGTCAGTAATTTCCAGAACGTATGTCATCCTGTGAGAAACCTCCATTTTACTAATGATTTCCAATGTTGCAAAAATGTGTAGAATAAAAATTCAAATACAACATTTCTATCAATGAAGATTTGTGTCAGCCTTTGATAGTAGGCTATTATAGCTAATATAGACACTTACATCATGCATTGCCTTCTTTATAAGACACATACAGTACAAGGCTTTTCATTTTTTGCGGCTCCAGACAGATTTGTTTTATTTTATTTTTGGTCCAATATGGCTCTTTCAACGTCTTGGGTTGCCAACCCCTGGTTAAGACCCACTGCTGGAAGGATGTTTTTAATTTCTTTAAACATCACAAACAGTTGTCCTTTGCAACATTACACTTCAAATGTTGTTGATTTTTAAATGTTTTTGACCAAAATTAAATTTTAATTATGTATTATATGTATTACAGAGCACAATTTGTCTTAATTTCCATCTTTATTATATTGTGGTGATCGATAGAGACTGACTTCTGTTCCCGGGTTAACACTACTAAACTAATCTTGCCGCTACTCTATCTTCACCGCAAATATCAAGTTAACCAACCTTTGGCAGAACAACTTTTTGATAGACTACGTCTTTAACTCTTACGTCAATAATAACACATCTCCACATTGGTGAGACTTTGACGCAAAAGAAGACGGCGGTACGTACCAGCTAGGACTCAATCTGTTGTAGCATTAGACATTTGACGTGGTCCTTCCAGCCAATCAAAATTGCTATCAGCTATCAACATGGAGATGAACGCTCTTGATTCAAGATGCACTTCATCCTCGACATCAAAAGCACAGCTTCGGTGTGAGCAATGCAGGGCAAGCCTTGCTAACAACACGGAATGCTAACTAATGACAACAAAGCTAATGATCGTAGCTGTGACTGTTTATTAGGTTTATGAAGAACACACGCCTGTGATTTCAGCACATGGAAGCCCAGTTTGAAGTTAGAGAAATTACATATATTCTCAATATTCTGTGTTTTAAAGTTCATAGTTAACATCGTAAATCCCATATTCTGTATTTTTGTATACATTCTAAGTGTCTTATTCAGTAAAAACTAAAATGTTTATTCCATTTTTGAGATAGTTGATTATAACGTTTTTAGTATCAGTCATTAGTGTGTGTTGAGTGTTTTTACCATCTTGTGATCAGCTTGTATCCTTTTTTGTGGAATCTTTGGATTTTTTCACTATTCTCAGCAACCTCTAATGTTGAAAGCGTTAATAAAAAGGGATCAAAAAACATACAGTATGTTACATGGTTATTGGCGTGTAGTGCTGCATAACCTGCCTCTTTGTAAGACTTGACTTCACATTTTATACCTCATTGGCTGCTTTGAAAACAGGATCGATTCATCAGTCTTAATTTAGGAGAAGTGGGTCTTGTCTTTTGAAGCAGCACATTTTTCTGCACTGAATTTGTAAACCCTGATTTTTTAGATGGGCTGATAGGATTCTCCCTTTTAGGAGGGCAGAGTCCTCCCAGATACTTTTAATCTAAGGCTGTCTAAAATGAAGAGGGGTGACTAGAACTGAAGTTTACCGATTTATTGTACAAAACTATAGTAAGCACAAATAACTGAGATACCAGCTATGTTTTGAGAGAGTGGTCCGAGCTGTCCAAAAGTCAGAGCAATTTCTGAAAATGGCCACAATTTACATCCTTTTTGCTTTCCTTCGTCACCACGTCTTTAGCGTGACGTAAAACTGAAAGTGAAACTTATTTAACTTCTGTTCTTAAGCAAAAACACATTTTTTCTTATGTCTCCCACCACACGCTGGAACCCCCTGACTTATTAAAAATGATACGTCTGTTTGTGTGTGCAGATACATCACAGGGTGTTTTTTTTATTGTATTATCTTCTAACAGAATGAAGGCCACTTATCTTGTCAGAAGTAGGGCAAATATTCCCTTAATAGGGCTCTATCATGCAAAACCAACTTTTCTTTCCTGATGGCACTTGCTTATGTGTATTTGGGATTTACATACGTCCCGAAAATTTGTAATCAAACCTTGAAGGCATTGCAGATATATATATAAAACAATCTTGCCTTCTTTAGACCAAATACTATAAAAATGGGACCCATTACTTCCCTGTTTGGCACTCAGCATCAAGGGTTGGAATTGGGGGTTAAATCACCAAAAATGATTCCCGGGCGCGGCACCGCTGCTGCCCACTGCTCCCCTCACCTCCCAGGGGGTGATCAAGGGGATGGGTCAAATGCAGAGGACAAATTTCACCACACCTAGTGTGTGTGTGACAATCATTGGGACTTTAACTTTAACTTTGCTACTTCCCCCAAACGGTCCGTTTGGAATTTGCTCCTTTTGTGATGTTTTTGCCATATGTGACATCATCCTTCCGTGAGTCAGCCACTTTAAACGTATGCAAAACCGGCAGTGCTACAACATCATGTTGACAATGAAACCCAATGAAGGAAAATGCTCTGTTGTTGTTTGCTTTAATCAGCACAGGCCATTACAATAACTTTCAGCCGGTTCTGAGGTAAGAAAGTGCTTTACTTTTACCTTTTATGAGTCATGGCAGTGCACGTTCAACTAGGAAGAAGTCTCTCTTCGTATGTTCAAGGCACTTTAATGAGCCCTGCGTCTGAAACCTGCGTCAAGATAAAGATGGATTTTCCAATAATCTACTTTTAATGGTGAGATTGTTGACTACTATTTATGGCAATGGAGGAGACAATGAAACGCTAAGTAATCACAGTAGGTTAGAAATGCCTGAATGATGTTAGCAATATTAGTTAGCGTTGTTGTGTAGCTGGCTTAGCCTTCTACTGTATGAAAATAGCGTCGCTGTCCACCGACAAAATAAAGAAAGGTCTTTCTAAAAAACTAATTTCAATTGGATCAGTGTCTACTGTGTTTAGCAATGCAAGGGTGATATATTTAATCCGTTATTATGTTCACGATGTAGCCCGTGGCTTAGTTAACAACAGGGGGCGCGGTGAGGAGAGGTTTGTTTGCATCTAACAACTCCGCCTCTCAAAACGAAAAGTTTTAAAACGGAGCAGAAAAATGGCTTGACAATAGGTCTGTAAAACTAAATCCATGCAAGTTTTTCACAAAAGAACCAGCATTACTTGTTGTAGACCACAGGGAAGTGTTTTCAAATCATGATATGACCCCTTTAAGCGTAAGTGTTTTGCTAACAATTTTTTTTCAATTATATTGTCAGCATAATTTGATGTACAAAAATTGAGTTCACAAAATTCAAAAGCATAAAATTCAGTGCATAAATTCAGGGTAAAAAAGAAAGTTTTCGTAATGAATACACACATTAACTTTCATACGGGTTTCATTATTATCTACATACTAAATTGTAAATATGGGAAGTATTTTCAATAGGGGAGAAGTAACCAATGGATCAATTACACTAAAATTTGATTTTAATTACGTCAATATATATTCTCCTTGCACTTTGAAACTCGGTAAGTCTTTGCACTTCTTAATCAACCTTAGCCTTAAAATCAATTGTTTGCGAAGGACAATCCATACAACCACCTGTAATAACAGACCAATTAAAACAATCTATTCATGCCTCACCTTTTAACAAGCATTCAAATGTTCAGTGTGATTCCCCCACATTCTAACTCACTATAATGCCACTTTCTTTTTCAAGGGCAATGTGGCATAGATGCACACAGCACAAACCCAAATCCTCCAAGAAGGGATTCACCTTTTGTGCTCATTATTATCAGCAGCATGGTGTTGACCTCTGACATAACTACCCTCATTTAGATGCTAAGCGTTTTCTCACATTCAAGAGGGAGACTCTGTCGACCGTTGTTAGGGCAATGAGAAACTGCCGGTCTAACATCACTTGCTAAGATTTGATGTACCGGTACTAATAAAAATGCCCATTAATTGGCAGAGATTTTGTATGAATACAGTTTATAAATATGTATTTGTATTAGCCCTGTCAATTGATTTTTTTTCTTTTAAATTAGACTACTCATACTTGAAATTGGATTAATCATTAATAATCACAGGTTATTACTGGCTTGCATAATTAAAATCAAATTAAAAATGAGCCAAATATTTGGACACAAATGAAATGTTATTGTTTGTCCTCCAGGAACATGTTTTACTTAATGCACATCATTATTATTGCAAAAAAAAAAAAAAGAATCACATGAGAGCGCTAGTTTTTGTATTGTTAGTATATTGTTAGTTCATCAAACAGATTAGAGGAACATTTCCAAAGCATTATGTTCCTGCTTAACATTCAAGCGAATTAATTGCAGAACAATGGAACGACTCTTGGTGGTTTGGGAAAACTGTAGGGCTGCAGCTATTGATTGTTTTAGTAATCAAGCAATCCGTCACAAACACGCATTGCTGCGGTAGTTGAAACTAGGAGTGGGCAATAGTGCAAATTTTGGTATCGATCCGATACCAAGTAATTACAGGGCCAGTATTGCCGATACTATTTTTTTTTTAGTTCCAGTAAAACAATTTAGAATTATTTCAACTGACTGAATATATGACAAGAGTTAAATCTCTCTGCTAAATTACATTTCTGACCATCAATTACACTTTGAAAAACAACAATAATTAATTCTGGAAATAACATTAACTTCTAGAAATTGCTACCTATATATTGTTGAAATTTTTTGAAAAGCCTCTGTCAGTGACGTCTGTCTCCGGGGTCTGGTTTGGGTTTCGGGAGCTCCCTCTTCTCTGTTTGCTTTGTAGCTCAGCATTTATGTTTGGGTGTACAACTTTTAAGTGTTTGTGCAGGTTTGTAGTGTTAGCACAGGATTAATGATAAAAATAAGGAAACACAAAAATAAGACAGACCTGCTATAACAGGTCATGACACAATATATTGATTAGTTTGTTCGATCAATCGACTAATCATTTAGAACACTTTTTATAATCTCAATTTTTGGGACAATAGTTGAATTAAACAATATTTTTTCCACTTTTTATACCCATACCTGCCAACCCTCCCGGATTTTCCGGGAGACTCCCAAAATTCAGCGCCTCTCCTGAAAACCTCCCGGTACAAATTTTCACCCGAAAATCTCCCGAAATTCAGGCGGACCTGAGTGACGTGTCGACAGCCTGTTTTCACGTCCGCTTTCCCATAATATAAACAGCGTGCCTGCCCAATCACGTTATAAGTGTATAATGATCGAGGGCAAGTTCTTGGTTTCTTATGTGGGTTTATTGTTAGGCAGTTTCATTAACGTCCTCCCAGCGCGGTAACAACACACAACAACAGCAGTCACGTTTTCGTCTACCGTAAAGCAGTTCGTCTGCCGTAAACAGCAATGTTGTGACACTCTTAAACAGGACAATACTGCCATCTACTGTACATGCATATGTGACAATAACATCTAGGGCTTTTAGAGAGTGCAGTGCACAACTGCGCACACAACAAGGAGACGAAGCAGAATGCATCATCAGAGAGGGTGTTCAGCATGGTTAGAAAAATAGTGACAGAAAATAGAACAAGGATGGACAATTCAACCCTTAACTCAACAATGAGTAGATGAGTGTTATGTGTGTGTATATGTGTAAATAAATGAACACTGAACTTCAAGTATTTCTCTTATTTTTATATATATATATATACATATATATATATATATATATATATATATATATATATATATATATATATATATATATATATAGCTAGAATTCACTGAAAGTCAAGTATTTCTTATATATATATATATATATATATATATATATATATATGAAATACTTGACTCCTCCCATCTTATCCACCCCCCCCTCCCCCGCCCCCCACCCCCACCTCCCAAAATCGGAGGTCTCAAGGTTGGCAAGTATGTCTAGACCAGTTATTTTTTTGCTAATAAATGTACATCATCAACATTGAAATTGCATTTCTAACATGTGTGCATTTTGATTTTATTGATTTTTATTAGTTACACTCAAACAATTAATTTAAACAACAGAATACAAATCGAAACTTTTGTCTTATTGCAGCCCTATAAAACTTTTAATAATGTCAAGTAATAACATTCAACAAATGCTGTCTGAGTGTTGTGATTTCACAGTTTTTCAATAAATCCTGTTAAATCATGTGGCTAAAACAGGCATTATCAATTATTTGATTGCCCATTATTTTGTGTACAATTATCCTGTTGCGAACCTATAACAGCTGATTTAGGGCTGGAGGTGCAGTTCAACCTGGGCAGATTGGTTCTCTGTCGTTTTTGTTCCGGTTGTATTAGGATATTTCGGTTTCCTTACACAGTTGCATGTTATATTAATTAGAGGGCCTGGAATGTGAATGGCTGTCTGTCAATAAGCCCTTTTCCACGGCAGGAACATTCCCATTTACCCAGGTAAATAAAGTTCCCCCTGTGTTTCCACCAAAAACTACCCAGGTAAATTTAGATATTCAGGTACTTTTCGGAGTCCCTGCCAGTTAATTGGGACTTTTGGAGGATTCCCAGAACCTTATCGGGGTTGTGCTGTCGAATGCTGATGGGTTGAACACAGTTTGGGCCGTTCCGAAATCTTATATTTCGAATCAAAACCATAATGCTAGATGACTTGTTTATTTCTTGTGAATTTCTATTAAAACAAACTTGACAACGAAGAGAAAGAAGAACAAAATTAACTTTTGACTTGCAGGAACTTTTGTGGGGCATCTTTGTGCTGAAGAATACTACTCAGTAAAACGATCTTGCAGTGTTTTTATTCAGACGTAGTCTTTAAACTATATGCAGTTCATTGTTAATTATTTTTTACAATGGCGTATGAAGCTGGACTCGAAGCAATGAGCTAAGCTGCTTACTACACAGACTTCGTTGGAGAAATGTGAAATACAGAAGGCAGTACACTAGTGGAACAAAGGTTAATGACATCAAATATTAACAATTTACTGTAAGAATAATTATGTATAAGTTACCACACAACTCTTATGCTTAAAGCCGTTGCTATAGTTATTATCTATTGTGCTCAAGTTGTACTTTTCTATCTGTGCAAAAACACACAACTTGTTATCTTCCACTGCAAGTTTTCTCGCAGCAGCAGTTTCTGTCTTCCAGCCCTCTAAAACAGCCAAAGACGGACTTCAAGTACCTCAACGAAGATAAGACAACAACACGCAGACAAAGCAGAGCCAGGGCGAAATCTCGAGTTCAAGCACATTTGCATTCTGAATAATCACGTATTGTGATACTGGGGCTGCTTGCGTAATATGTGTCCCCTCCCTCTAGAAGCAGCCTCGGTGATGTTAACTAGGGAACTCCCGAATATATAGCGGAGTGCGTGGGACTGCCCCTCAGAGCATGGTGGGAGACTGTAATTGAGTGTGCAGCACCAAACGTTTCTCCCCATGAGCAGAATTGAACTCTGTCTCTGCCTGATTCCTTGCTTCTTGTCTTGTTTAATATATAGTTCGGTGTTTGAACCTGACATTATTTTCCTATATTAAAAGTAGTCAGTGAAACTCCATTTGTGTAGTTGTTAGCCTCAACTCGAGTGAACGGAAGGCTAATGATGACAAGCTGACGCTAAAGCCGATGTATTCGTGTTGTTGGCTTGAAATAAACCCTGACATTCATTATTTATATATTGTTATTTACAGCTGAAATGGATCAAAAGAACTCGCCTGACCCTCACAAATGCATAATTTACTGAGAGAATGACTTTCTGACTGTTGGACACTGCGGACAAAAAACTTACTTTTTATAAACAATTTGGTACAGTTTATTTATTAAATCATACCGTTATGTATATGATTGCTTTGTTTTTCAATTACTTACTTTTAAGTAAAATAACTGTGACCTAATATTGTCTGATTACTCACGTACATGGTATCAGTGTAGAAATATACTAAATCAGCCTGATTTGTAAACAACTACACTGAATTGTGAAATGCAGTGGAAACACAAACCAGCCACTTCTACAGGAATCTATAGTTCCAGCAACTTGAGGTTCCAGGTGAAAAAGGGCCTTACATGTGCCTAGGCTGTGATTGCCTAATTACCTAAGGCTTGTCACCCAGAGTCAGCTTGGCTCTAGCTGACCTGTGACCCTGAACAAGTTAATAAGTAGAAAAATAAATAATGCAAACATCCGTACAATCTGCCTGACATTCTCTTCAGGTGGTGGTTTTTAAAATGTCAAGCCCATTTTATTTCACGGGTACTTTACCCTCAACAGTGGCCACTGACTTCATATTTTTGGTCACTTAAGTTTTAGTGTTGGGGAATTTTTATTGTTCATTATGACTATGAAGGAAAACGTTAATCTGTATTTGTTAAAAAAAGTTATTTCCCTTTAAAGTGTGCACTTTCCCCAATAAGCTATGAAGCCTCTGCTATAGGAGCTTACTGGGAAGAAGATAGAAATATACTGTAGTTTTTGCAACTATGCCAATTAAATGTAAGTTATCATAGTGTCATGAGGGCAGTTCTCCAGTTTTCCTCTTGTTTTCCTATTCCCCTCTCCTCTCGTGTCTGTCCTGTCATTAGTTTCAGGTGTGCTGCCAGTCATCCGAGCCCACCTGTTGCTAATCAACTATGAGACTTAAACCCTGGATCTCCACTCAGCCGGTGCCAGTTCGTCCGTTGCCTGCGGTAGAATCTAGCCACGGTGCTCACTTACCCTGACCTTTGCTCTGAACCTTTTGTAATTTCTGTTTTTGTATTTCTTCAGGTGAATGACAGATTTAGACCCGCTTATCCAGGAGTTGAACTTTTGTTACAATTGATTTATTTTCTCCAGTCATTTTTTTGTTATTAAATAGAAACTTAAGGATCTGCACTTGGATTCTCACTCTGTTTTTGAAACCACAACACATAGTTGAAACAAGGATATTCTATTCAATATGATAGTTCATAAAATCAGAGTGTATTAAAAAAAATGATTTTCACTAGTTTAGTATAGTTTATTCACAATACCATATAACAATTACAATAGTAGTGAATATCATCATTTAAAGATGTTGGTACATGAAAGGGTCCCCCAAATAAGCTAGAATAAGCTTTTGACAGGGGGTCCAGAGGACAGTATATACATGGAATGATGAAACATGGTAGCAAGCACAACAACAGCAAACAACAACAACGCTATATGATAAACACAAGATAATAGTACTAAAGCAAGCATACACATACAGTACATACATACATTCATTCAACCATGCAAAACCCAACAGTAGTCTACCCCACATGAGGCAATAGAGATAGGTGGTTAATAGGTAAGTTTTCAGTTTCTTTTTGAAGTTGGAGAATGGATACAGCATCTTGAGGCTCTCATTAAGCCGGTTTCAAATCTTTGGTACCCTGCATACAACACTTCGAGCGGTACAAGCCAGTAAACGATGTTTACCTGATATCCGATCTAAGAGTGTTGTAGGCATGCTGGGGGTGGTAGATAGGAACCAAGCTACAGAGCCTAAAATTCAGCCTGTAAATGACTTGATAGGTTAAACAAGCATTTTGATAAATATTGAACTCTGTCAGTCTTAAGAGATGATAATTATGGAATAGATGTCGAGTGGGGGCATTAAACTTAGACCATGACAGGGCCCCCATGATTGTCTTTTGCATGGATTCTAATTTGTGAAGGTAGGTAGGGAAGGTGTTACACCAGATGACATTAAAGTAGTTTAGATGTGGTTCAAAGAGGGTTTTATATAGGGTAA